>NC_068421.1:15070961-15160961 GCF_023373465.1 Oncorhynchus keta | reverse complement strand
GAGAGACAGAGAGAGACAGAGCCACAGAGAGACAGAGACAGAGAGACAGAGACAGAGCCACAGAGAGACAGAGACAGAGCCACAGAGAGACAGAGACAGAGAGACAGGGAGACAGAGAGACAGAGACAGAGAGAGATAATGACAGAGAGGAAGAGGGAGAGGGTGAAGGTATACATGCAGTAATGAGCATAGTAGAACCATTCAGTGCAGGTAGTGGACGTGAAAGAGAGGGGGATGATTGGGATGAAGGAGGAATACAGCGAAGGAAAGTGTTTAAGCGAGAACTCATTGGTCAACAGATGAGAGCCGCTCTGAGCTTTAAAACTGGCTTGGCTAACTGATCACAATCTTTAGCTTTTCAGATGGTGATGTTCGCCTACCTCTGCTGTGGAGAGAGAGCGGTTTGAAAGATTAATGTTGTAGACTTGTAGCAATCATTACAATCAATTGGCTCTGCATTCATATTCCTGCTCACACTGGGCACAAACTGAATCCGTATGAGAGGACTTGAGTCTTGGCATTCTGGATGCAGATCCTGCAGGAAAGCATTTTGGGCTGGCAGGACAGTGAAGGGGAGGACAGTGGCCGTACAACTGTGAAGGTATGGAGGGAGGGAAAGGGGGAGGGAAAGGGGGAGGGAGGGAAAGCAAGGCAGAGCATTATGAACAATGGTGAAGGTAATCAAACAAGGGGAAACAGGTTGTTCCACAGGATGGTTATCGGGAAAGTCCTCTGATTCATTTCCATGCTTCAGATGGGAGATTCCATCATGCTCAGGTTATGAGACTAGGAACTGGTAGAGGCTGGGAGGGGCTGGGAGGGGCTGGGAGGGGCTTAACAGGACTGGGAGGGGCTGGACTTGGATGGGCTGGGCTGTGAGGGGCCAGGAGAAAGCAATCTGGCTGTTCTTTCAACACTCAAGCTGTCACTGTCCTCTCTGCATGTTGCTCATGAAGTGTAAGGATGTTGTGGTCATCAAATTAGACCATTTAGAGCATTTCATTTAGATTATGTTTGTGGTCAACTAATGCTTGAACCACTTACTGACAATCATGCAACTCCTAGGATCTTATATGGAGAGCTACCTGACTCTTATTTTTCGGTTCTCTCTGGCACTGACTTCTTCCTCACAGATTGGACTCACAACAGTCTGATAACAGTCTATAATGTCTTTACTTCTCCGTAATCCAGATATAAAGTTGTACACTGCAATATTCTGATCTGTCTGTCTCTTTTCTGTCTTCTACAGTTTGGCCACTAGTGATGCCAGGACAGTGAGCGCCATGCGTGTCACATGGTCAGGTGCCACGCCCTTTGTCATTGTTGCCCTGCTCAGGCTTGCCCAATCACAGCTGCTGGAGGGATCTCTGGTTCCAGGTAAGAATGCATCTTTGTAACATCACTGTGTGGTCATGTGTTTTTCACCAAAGAAACTGCTGTTGTCTGCATGTTCATCATGTCTGTCTCTTTCTCTGTCTTGTCTGTGTGTCTGTCTGTCTGATTATTTGACACAATGACACGTTTCCACAAACTTATGTATGGATCTGAACACACATTTGGATGCAAATTATGATGAAATTGGTTGAGAAATGGTGATGATCAAAAATGATCAACCAAAATATAAACGATGATCAAAAATATAAACGCAACATGAAACAATTTCAAAGATTTTACTTACAGTTCATATAAGGACATTAGTCAATTGAAATAAATTAATTGGGCCCTAATCTCTGGGTTTCACATGACTGGGAATACATATATGCATCTGTTGGTCACAGATACCTTAAAAAAATGGGCGTGGGGGATCAGAAAACCAATCAGTATCTGGTGTGACCACCATTTGACTAATGCAGCGAAACATCTCCTTCACATAGAGTTGTTGTTCAGGCTGTTGATTGTGACCTGTCGAATGTTGTCCCACTCCTCTTCAATGGCTGTTCGAAGTTGCTGGATATTGGCGGGAACTGGAACACACTGATGTACACGACAATCCAGAGCATCCCAAACATGCTCAATGGGTGACATGTCAATCAAACAATCAAATGTATTTATAAAGCTCTTCTTACATCAGCTGATGTCACAAGTGCTGTACAGAAACCCAGCCAGAAACCCCAAACAACAAGCAATGCAGGTGTAGAAGCACAGTGGCTAAGAAAAACTCCCTAGATGGCCAGAACCTAGGAAGAAACCCTGAGAGGAACCAAGCTATGAGGGGTGGCCAGTCCTCTTCTGGCTGTGCTAAGTGGAGATGATATGAAATGTTCACAGATGATCAAATAATAATAATCACAGTAGTTGTCGAGGGTGCAGCAAGTCAGCACCTCAGGAGTAAATGTCAGTTGGCTTTTCATAGCCGATCATTCAGAGTATCTCTACCGCTCCTGCTGTCTCTAGAGAGTTGAAAACAGCAGGTCTGGGACAGGTATCACGTCCGGTGAACAGGTCAGGGTTCCATAGCCGCAGGCAGAACAGTTGAAACTGGAGCAGCAGTACAGCCAGGTGGACTGGGGACAACAAGGAGTCATCAGGCCAGGTAATCCTGAGGCATGGGGCTCAGGTCCTCCGAGAGAGAGAGAAAGAGAGAAAGAAAGAGAAAAAATAAAGAAAAAGGGAGAAAGAATTAGAGAGCAAACTTAAATTCACATAGGACACCGGATAAGACAAGAGAAGTACTCCAGATATAACAGACTGACCCTAGCCCCCCGACACATAAAAAGAAAACACTGTGGCCCCGTTCGATGATACCCCCGGACAGGGCCAAACATGCAGGATATAACCCCACCCACTTTGCCAAAGCACAGCCCCCCTAGCACTAGAGGGATATCTTCAACCACCAACTTACCATCCTGAGACAAGGCCGAGTATAGCCCACAAAGATCTCTGCCATGGCACAACCCAAGGGGGGCAACCCGGGCAGGAAGATCACATCAGTGACTCAACCCACTCAAGTGACGCACCCCTCCTAGGGACGGCATGGAAGAGCACCAGTAAGCCAGTGACTCAGCCACTGTAATAGGGTTACAGGCAGAGAATCCCAGTGGAAAGAGGGGAACCGGTCAGGCAGAGACAGCAAGGGCGGTTCGTTGCCTTTCCGTTCACCTTCACACTCCTGGGCCAGACTATACTCAGTCATATGACCCACTGAAAAGATGAGTCTTCAGTAAAGACTTAAAGGTTGAGACCGAGTTTACGTCTCTCACACGGGTAGGCAGACCATTCCATAAAAATGGAGCTCTATAGGAGAAAGCCCTGCCTCCAGCTGTTTGCTTAGAAATTCTAGGAACAATTAGGAGGCCTGCATCTTGTGACCGTAGCGTACGTGTAGGTATGTATGGCAGGACCAAATAGATAGGTAGGAGCAAACCCATGTAATGATTTGTAGGTCAGCAGTAAAACCTTGAAATCATCCCTTGCCTTGACAGGAAGCCAGTGTAGAGAGGCTAGCACTGGAATAATATGATCAAAGTTTTTGGTTCTCGTCAAGATTCTAGCAGCCGTATTCAGCACTAACTGGAGTTTATTTAGTGCTTTTCCGGGTAGCTGGAAAGTAGAGCACTGAAGTAATCTAACCTAGAAGTGACAAAAACATGGATTCATTTTTCTGCATCATTTTTGGACAGAAAGTTTCTGATATTTGCAATGTTACGTAGATGGGAAATAATCTGCCCTTGAAACAGTCTTGATATGTTCGTCAAAAGAGAGATCGGGGTCCAGAGCAACGCTGAGGTCCTTTGCCGCCATCCATTTCCTTATGTCTGAAACACAGGCTTCCAGGGAAGGCAATTTCGGGGCTTCACCATGTTTCATTGAAATGTACAGCTGTGTGTCATCCGCATAGCATTGAAAGTTAACATTATGTTTCCGAATGACATTTGTGGTGAATATGCAGTCCATGCAAGAACTGGGACATTTTCAACTTCCAGGAATTGTGTACAGATCCTTGTAACGTGAGGTCATGCATTTTCATGCTGAAACATGAGGTGATGACGGCGGACGAATGGCACGCCTTAGGATCACGTCATGGTATCTATGTGGATTCAACTTACCATCCTTGGTAAAATGCAATTGTGGTTGCTGTCCATAGCTTATGCCTGCCCATTCCATTACCCCACCGCCACCATGGGGCACTCTGTTCACAACATTGACATCAGCAAACTGCTTGCCCACATGACGCCGTACACATGGTCTGCGGTTGTGAGACCAGTTGAACGTACTACCAAATTATCTAAAACAATGTTGGAGGCGGTGGCTTATGGTAGAGAAATTAACATTCAATTATCTCTCAACAGCTTTGGTGGACATTCCTGCACTCAGTATTTCAATTGCACATGCCCTCAAAACGTAAGACATCTCTAGCATTGTGTTGTGTGACAAAACTGCACCTTTTAGAGTGGCCTTATTGTCCCTAGCACAAGGTGCACTTGTGTGATGATCATGCTGTTTAATCCGCTTCTTGATATGCCACACCTGTCAAGTGGATGGATTAACCAATTTGTCCAAGAAATTTGAGAGAAATAAACTTTTTGTGCATATGGAAAATGTCTGGAATCTTTTATTTCAGCTCATGAAACATGGGACCAAAAGCTGGTCACTGGCATATGGCTTCTTCTTTGTAAATACAGAATGCTGCCAAGGAAACAACAAGTCTCAACTATGACGTCAAGTCTCTCAGGTCTATAATGGGAACCTGTTTATTCTTCTAGAATTAACCATGTCAAGTTGATGCATTCAAGCCTTCCAGACGTCTTTGATTCCCTAGCTTTGAGTCAAAGGAGATAAAGGTGTGTGGGATTTGAGAAAGATGAGAAAAATGAATCGTATAAGTTCCCTTGATGAAACATCTCTCAGAGACAATTTACCTGTCGCAGAGCTGACATTTTGACAATGTATGGGAGGAAAAAAGAAACAGGAAACTGAGGAGACAAACAAAGCACTTAGTGAGAAGTAAAGTTCTCTATCTATCAATTGAGTCATGGTATGGTAGGAGGTGGTATCGAGAGGAGAGAATGAGAGAGAGATTCACAATCACTCTTCACCTCTACCATCTTGATTTCCCCTTTCTCCTTCCCTAATTCTCATCAGACAGGAGAGACAGCACCATGAATTACCACTTTAGCAAAACGTTTTCACGCTCACTACTCTCCCTCCTCCCTCCCTTTATTGCCTCTCACTTCTCACTTACTTCCTTTCCTCGTCTTCTTCCTTCAATTTTCTTTCTCTTTTATTTTTTATTTTTTCCCACATCCCTGTCGAGGAAGCAATTTAATAGTCAGCTAGAGTCTGTGTGCCTCCCTCAGCCATGGTTAAATGTGACTATGGCTGGGCTGTGTGCGGCGTGGAGGCTGCAGTCATTTCAATCACAGTCTGCACTATAGTAGTGCTGCTCTGAACAGGCCTCTCTGATTGGCAGTGCCAGTGTAGGACTTGTAATGAATAAGGTATCACAGAGTCCCCAATTCCCAGTCCAATGCACTGAGCGTCATGTGATTTGATGGCCTGTGACTACATTGTTAAAGACCCCAGTGACATTAGTGATGCCAATGAATGTTAAAGCTCAAACTGTACACTATACAGATGGAGGATCTTCATTTCACCTGTATTGTCGCAAACAAAATAATCCTGCAGCAACAGGATTAGAATGTTTAGTCCAGAATGATGCTTGGTGGTTAGGCTATTAGCTGAAAAGTGGAATACTATTCATTTAACAGCATTATAGTGCAGGTTTTTCGGTTAATTTATGTAAATCGTGAAGCTCATCTGCGGAAAATTCTCAGCAGCAAAAGAGTGATCAAATGAAGATCCTCTCTCTCTCCCTCTCTTTGTGTAGGAGTGAAATGTCAAGGAAGCACTTATCTTCCATTTCTCTAAATACTTCCTGACTGACAGCTCTTTTAATTTCCTCTCCTCCACGCAAAGTTCTCTACAGACATTTTCATCTTTCAGAATCTTCTCAACCCCTCTTAAGCTTGGAAATAATGACCTGTCTCCCTTCTATTTGTTTCCTCAGTTTGAAAAAGATTAGAGACAGCATCAGGACAAATCTCAGGGACCTCACATGCAGACACACATGCACTCAAAAACTCACTAACGCACGTACACACACACGTTGCTTCAAAACAACCTCACCTGATCAATGATCTTCATTTCAACACGCACACACACACATTCACACATACGTACGCACACACACACACACACACACTTTCTTCACACACACACACACACACACACACACACACACACACACACACACACATACATTCACACACACACACACACACACACCCACTACCCTGGCACTACAATCATGACTCAATCCTTTCCAGCTTTCTTCTACAGTTACTATGTGTATATTAACTACAGTAACAGTATGAAATCATTCCATGGCTCCTCTATTTAATATTTCCCTGACATTCATATGCAGTGGTTTATTGGCAACACAGGTTTTCAATTGCAGGCATTTGGGCTGATTCATTTGGCTCTGCAATGCACTAGCCCTTGCTCAGAGCTGACAGCGTTATTGGATGGGAATGGAGGTTATAGATAGGCTAACCTATGGCACCTACAGTTCTATCCATTTCACATACAGAGATGATCCTGGCTTCTATTGCTTTTCTGCTAGACGTTATGGTAGTTTTGGTGGTAATCCACCTCTTCAGTCTTTCCAATGACTCTTGTGAGACTTCTGGTGCACGGGAGAAACAGGGAAGAAAGGCGTCCTTCATTACTGCTGAAGTGTAGTACATTCAATCTTGAATGTGTCTAAGGATTTTTTGTCATCGATTTCCCCCTGTCTGAGTGGGATTTGCGACTGGTGTTATCTCCCCCTGTTTAAACACTCCTTGTGCATATTGAACTATTCCGTCTTTTATTTGAAGATGACAAAGCGAATGACTGAGTGTGGTAAATCACCTGGTGAATTGTTTCTCTTGAGTGGAGGAGGGTGAGCGTTTAATCTACCATTACATCCTCATCATAGGACGTGCTCCAGCAGTAACGGCCTCATCCTCCCAGACTCAGATAGTAGTAATGGCCTCATCCTCCCAGACTCAGATAGTAGTAACGGCCTCATCCTCCCAGACTCAGATAGTAGTAACGGCCTCATCTTCCCAGACTCAGATAGTAGTAACGGCCTCATCCTCCCAGACTCAGATAGCAGTAACGGCCTCATCTTCCCAGACTCAGATAGCAGTAACGGCCTCATCCTCCCAGACTCAGATAGTAGTAACAGCCTCATCTTCCCAGACTCAGATAGTAGTAACAGCCTCATCCTCCCAGACTCAGATAGTAGTAACAGCCTCATCCTCCCAGACTCAGATAGCAGTAACGGCCTCATCCTCCCAGACTCAGATAGTAGTAACGGCCTCATCCTCCCAGACTCAGATAGTAGTAACGGCCATCCTCCCAGACTCAGATTCCCATCTTCCCAGACTCAGATAGCAGTAACGGCCTCATCTTCCCAGACTCAGATAGTAGTAACGGCCTCATCCTCCCAGACTCAGATAGCAGTAACGGCCTCATCTTCCCAGACTCAGATAGCAGTAACGGCCTCATCCTCCCAGACTCAGATAGCAGTAACGGCCTCATCCTCCCAGACTCAGATAGCAGTAACGGCCTCATCTTCCCAGACTCAGTTAGCAGTAACGGCCTCATCCTCCCAGACTCAGATAGTAGTAACAGCCTCATCCTCCCAGACTCAGATAGCAGTAACGGCCTCATCCTCCCAGACTCAGATAGCAGTAACGGCCTCATCCTCCCAGACTCAGATAGCAGTAACGGCCTCATCCTCCCAGACTCAGATAGCAGTAACGGCCTCATCCTCCCAGACTCAGATAGTAGTAACGGCCTCATCCTCCCAGACTCAGATAGTAGTAACGGCCTCATCTTCCCAGACTCAGATAGCAGTAACGGCCTCATCTTCCCAGACTCAGATAGTAGTAACGGCCTCATCCTCCCAGACTCAGATAGCAGTAACGGCCTCATCTTCCCAGACTCAGATAGCAGTAACGGCCTCATCCTCCCAGACTCAGATAGCAGTAACGGCCTCATCCTCCCAGACTCAGATAGCAGTAACGGCCTCATCTTCCCAGACTCAGTTAGCAGTAACGGCCTCATCCTCCCAGACTCAGATAGTAGTAACAGCCTCATCCTCCCAGACTCAGATAGCAGTAACGGCCTCATCCTCCCAGACTCAGATAGTAGTAACGGCCTCATCCTCCCAGACTCAGATAGTAGTAACGGCCTCATCTTCCCAGACTCAGATAGTAGTAACGGCCTCATCCTCCCAGACTCAGATAGCAGTAACGGCCTCATCTTCCCAGACTCAGATAGCAGTAACGGCCTCATCCTCCCAGACTCAGATAGCAGTAACGGCCTCATCCTCCCAGACTCAGATAGCAGTAACGGCCTCATCTTCCCAGACTCAGATAGCAGTAACGGCCTCATCCTCCCAGACTCAGATAGCAGTAACATCCTCATCTTCCCAGACTCAGATAGCAGTAACATCCTCATCTTCCCAGACTCAGATAGCAGTAACATCCTCATCCTCCCAGACTCAGATAGCAGTAACATCCTCATCCTCCCAGACTCAGGCAGCAGCATCAGGTCTCTCATGTTCTCTTCCTGTTTGCTTATCAGATGATGTAACCAAATATGGACAGGCTGTTTCCTACTCATCACTTAGACCTGCCTGGTGACAGCTGGGTTTGGTAAGTCATATGTCCCAGCTGGGTTGGGTAGTGTCATATGTCCCACTGTTCCCTGGTCCCTCTGACAGCTGGGTTGGGTTGTGTCATATGTCCCACTGGTCTCTGGTCCCTCTGACAGCTGGGTTGGGTTGTGTCATATGTCCCACTGGTCTCTGGTCCCTCTGACAGCTGGGTTGGGTAGTGTCATATGTCCCACTGGTCTCTGGTCCCTCTGACAGCTGGGTTGGGTAGTGTCATATGTCCCACTGGTCTCTGGTCCCTCTGACAGCTGGGTTGGGTTGTGTCATATGTCCCACTGGTCTCTGGTCCCTCTGACAGCTGGGTTGGGTAGTGTCATATGTCCCACTGGTCTCTGGTCCCTCTGACAGCTGGGTTGGGTAGTGTCATATGTCCCACTGGTCTCTGGTCCCTCTGACAGCTGGGTTGGGTAGTGTCATATGTCCCACTGGTCTCTGGTCCCTCTGACAGCTGGGTTGGGTAGTGTCATATGTCCCACTGGTCTCTGGTCCCTCTGACAGCTGGGTTGGGTAGTGTCATATGTCCCACTGGTCTCTGGTCCCTCTGACAGCTGGGTTGGGTTGTGTCATATGTCCCACTGGTCTCTGGTCCCTCTGACAGCTGGGTTGGGTTGTGTCATATGTCCCACTGGTCTCTGGTCCCTCTGACAGCTGGGTTGGGTAGTGTCATATGTCCCAGCTGGTTTTGGTTGTCATATGTCCCAGCTGGGTTGGGTAGTGTCATATGTCCCACTGGTTCCTGGTCCCTCTGACAGCTGGGTTGGGTAGTGTCATATGTCCCAGCTGGTTTTGGTTGTCACATGTCCCAGCTGGGTTGGGTAGTGTCATATGTTCTCCGTGCTCAGCATTCAGTGGGTGTGCTTCCACTCCAGGGTGATTTAATATGTAGTTAATACAGATCTATAGGAATACTGAATTACACAGCAGCCACACTGACCTTTTTGAATTACAGAGGTAATTGTGCGCGACGGCAGGGGAAGTTTAGAACAGGTAGTGCCAAGATGGAGTCTACCCTGAGGAGAATGGATCTCCTGCTTCCTCCTATCCTGCTGATGTCCTCTGCATTAGTGTTCTGCACTATAAGCACCCAGCACTGAACAAAATCTTTATCTTTACCCTTCTCTAACGACACCGCTGCTACGCTCTCACTTTCTTCTCTCGTTCTCTCACTTACTCTCTCGCTCTCCCTCTGTTGTGCGTGCACAAACAAATTAACACACACACACACTCATTTGACATGTCGCTCCAGTCTTAATGGTGCTACCTGTTTGACGTAGCCTGACCATATACATCCTGAACAGACCACTCTCTTTACTTTCTGATGCAACCCAGTCAGCTTTGGGCCATGCTGATAGCTGAAGGTTGTTGTGCTGATGTCTAATTTAAAACTAAGGACAGAGAAATGGACCAGTCTGGTCTGACTGTGCTCCATGGCGCCACATTCATCTATCAGGGCTGTTACTCTACTGATGTACGGTCCTCTCCCAGAGATGGTAGATCTGACTGCAACATCTCCGCTTGGCACACAGCGGAACAAAGCTTTATACCAACGAGAAAGGAGAAATAACATGACATGAAACAGACTCTTTTCTTCCCCTCACCAACTTTCAAGAACAGCGATTGCTGATTGCTCTCTGCAGCACTTTGCAAATTGCCTGGTAATTGTGTTTGGAGGAAAATTGTTCATTTCACCACTGCATTTTCATATTTCTCCCCCAGGGAGACGGCAGCATTATTGGAAAGACGGATTGAAGAAAAGCCTTTTCTTGTAATTAACATTTCTTCAAAATAAAAGGATTTCGAGTAAAATTGCTGAAGCGAATGTCAAGGACCATTCTGTATGCATAAAACATATGAAAAAAAACATACACTACCATTCAAAAGTTGGGGTCACCTAGAAATGTTCTTGTTTTTGTCCATTAAAATAACATCAAATTGATCAGAAATACAGTGTAGACATTGTTAATGTTGTAAATGACCATAATAGCTGGAAATCTCAGATTTTCTATGGAATATCTACATAGGCGTACAGAGGCCCGTTATCAGCAACCATAACTCCTGTTTTCCAATGGCACGTTGTGATAGCTAATCCAAGTTTATCATTTTAAAAGGCTAATTGATCATTAGAAAACCCTTTTGCAATTATGCTAGCACAGCTGAAAACTGTCGTTCTGATTAAAGAACCAATAAAACTGGCCTTCTTTAGACTAGTTGAGTATCTGGAGCATCAGCATTTGTGCGTTTGATTACAGGCTCAAAATGGCCAGAAACAAAGCACTTTCCTCTGAAACTCATCAGTCTATTATTGTTCTGAGAAATGAAGATCTTGTACAATGCTGTGTACTACTCCCTTCACAGAACAGCCCAAACTGGCCCTAACCAGAATAGAAAGAGAAATAGAAATGGACAAAAACTGAGCTTTTCTTTAAAAAAAATCTAAATGACCCCAAACTTTTCAACGGTAGTGTATGTCTTAAAACAGAATGCTCCGGGTCTGCTTTAATACGATAAGACCTTTGCCTCAGAGGCTGTAATAAACCACAACAGACCAGACTGATTTCGTCATGGTTGTAGCTTTCCCTGGGGTCCGTTCATGAGCATTCCATTTATTTTCTTTTCCCTGTGTCACGTGTGATCCCTCTCCGGCCTCTAGGTCACCAGGCTGCTCGTTATGGCGCACACCTGTCACCTGTGCTTCCTCAGACTCACCTGGGCTCCATCACTTCCCTGATTACCTTCCCTATATATGTCATTCCCTTTGGTTCCATCCCCAGGCGTTACTGTTTCTGTTCCTGTGTCATGTCTGTGTATTGTTCGTGTTTGTTATGTTGTATTATGTTGTGTTTATTTATTAAAACACTCACTCTCTGAAGTTGCTTCCCGACTCTCAGCTCACATCGGCACACCTTGTTTTTTGAGCGATGTCTGTTGTTTGTTTTGTTTGGTGTAATCTTTGTGGACATTGCTGAGATGAGCTAAAGCCTGTCACTGGGAGATGCTTGTGCTGTGTGTTTCAATGAGGCAAAATGGGGTGCTGTTTATAAGGATGTTTATATTGGATCCAAAGCGATTGCAGGAGGAAAGTGAGAGACATCCCAGTGAGTGTCTGAACCCCTGGAATGAAGCGTACCTTTGTAGCACTGTAATTGAAAGTCAGATTGTATCGTGATTTGACTTGTAAATGAGCAATGTGGCCAACTAACAGTTCATCTTCCTTTTGTTTGACAGAAGTGAGTACTACTGTGCTGTGTGTTCTCTGAGGCAGACCACATGTGAATCTGCTACATGGGACATGTCTGGACCCTGGGACAATCAGTGGGCCTGACCACAGGGAGCTCATTAGTATTGGCACTGTTAATTGGCTGCTGCTGTCAGCTATTAGCATAGAGTTCTAATACAGGCTGCACAGGCAAAAATAATTTGTTTCACATGCAGGGTAAAAAAATCAATAACTCATTAGTATTGTGGACAGCAGTTGTATGTGTTTTACACTGGTTGAAATAGTTTTCATTTTTTCTTTCCATTTCCCCTTAATGTTTTAATTTCTCTGCTAAAGAAAGGCCTGGATGATTTGTGTGTCCACTGTTAATCTCTCTGCCATCTTTGGTTTTACTAAAAGGATACTTTGTCCACAGATAACCTTATTGTTTCAAGCGGCTAACCATATTTCCTTGTTCCGGGACACCTATCTCCTCTCCTCTTTCTGCCTCTCCTCTCTCTCATCCCAGCAGACATTTCATTACAGAGCAGGACCAGGATACTGTTTCTTCTGAATGCCCCATCCACCCTCAGGAGGTTATTTATTAAGCGTATCCACAACTGGACATTACCCTCAGCCTGATTTCACAGCACTGGACATGTTGTCCTCAGCAGAGCATGACCGGGAAAGGAATTAGAAGGAGGGGAAACATATTTCAAATAACAAAATAACAAAAATAACAAAATTCTGAGGAGCCAGAGTAGTAATATAATAATAATAATAATAATATATGCCATTTAGCGGACGCTTTTATCCAAAGCGACTTACAGTCATGTGTGCATACATTCTACGTATGGGTGGTCCCGGGAATCGAACCCACTACCCTGGCGTTACAAGCGCCATGCTCTACCAACTGAGCTACAGAAGGACCACTGTAGTAAATGCAATTAGATGACTGGAAGACGTTTGATGTAGTCAGATCAACAGAACATGTGTTCACAGTGGTATGTACTGTACAACTCATACCTGGGAGATTAAGACAGGTCAACAGAACATGTGTTCACAGTGGTATGTACTGTACAACTCATACCTGGGAGATTAAGACAGGTCAACAGAACATGTGTTCACAGTGGTATGTACTGTACAACTCATACCTGGGAGATTAAGACAGGTCAACAGAACATGTGTTCACAGTGGTATGTACTGTACAACTCATACCTGGGAGATTAAGACAGGTCAACAGAACATGTGTTCACAGTGGTATGTACTGTACAACTCATAACTGGGAGATTAAGACAGATCAACAGAACATGTGTTCACAGTGGTATGTACTGTACAACTCATAACTGGGAGATTAAGACAGGTCAACAGAAACAGCTGAACTATCCATAATGCCATGGTAGAAACGCTGACGATCCGATAGCCATAACCAGCAACCCACAAACATATTAAACACATCCAGCTACATCGTCACTCCCAGAGACTCGTAAAAGTTTAGAAAAATTCTGCCGTGTTAGCTGTCTTTGTTCTTGTAATGACCTTAACACCTAGAGACACAATAATAAAATATGAGCTCCAAAAGCTGAGGCTGTAAAAGCCTGTTAGTCAAACGTAAACTCCCCTCCAAACTCTCCGTACCTCATTCCTCCTCTCGCTAACTCTGACTGTGTGTTGCTGTGTGTGACACAGTGTGTTCATACTTCGTTCATTGTGTATTGATCTCCACAGAGACATGACACAAAAACCTCTGTAACCCATACCTGGGACACCGACACCCCACCAGAACCTGTCTTCTCAAGATGGTCATCACCCTGGGGTTGGGAGACAGTGTTCACAGTCACATCCCTGTCTCTCAAGACAGTCATACAGAACATGTGGTTCACAGGGGACAGTGTCAACTCATCCTGGGACATCCCTGTCTCTCAAGACGGTCAACTCATACCTGGGAGATTAAGACAGTGTCACCAGAACATCCCTGTTCACAGTGGTAAGACGGTCATACCCTGGGGTTGGGAGACAGTGTCACCTCACATCCCTGTCTCTCAAGACGGTATCCATAATGCCTGGGGTTGGGAGACAGTGTCCCACAAACATATTAAACACATCCCTGTCTCTCAAGACGGTCAAAGTTTAGAAAAATTCTGCCTGAGGTCTTTGGGACTTGTGTCACCTCACATCCCTGTCTCAATCATAAATGGTCAAAAGCTGAGGTTGGGAGACATTTAGTCAAACGTAACATCCCTCTGTCTCTCATTCCTCCTCATAACTCTGACTGGTGTTGGGGGACAGTGTCACCTCACATCCCTGATCTCTCAGAGACGGACACAAAAACCTCTGGGGTTGGGAGACAGTGTCACCCCACATCCCTGTCTCTCAAGACGGTCATACCCTGAGGTTGGGGGACAGTGTCACCTCACATCCCTGTCTCTCAAGACGGTCATACCCTGGGGTTGGGGGACAGTGTCACCTCACATCCCTGTCTCTCAAGACGGTCATACCCTGGGGTTTGGGGACAGTGTCAGCTCACATCCCTGTCTCTCAAGACGGTCATACCCTGGGGTTGGGAGACAGTGTCACCTCACATCCCTGTCTCTCAAGACTGTCATACCCTGGGGTTGGGAGACAGTGTCACCTCACATCCCTGTCTCTCAAGACGGTCATACCCTGAGGTTGGGGGACAGTGTCACCTCACATCCCTGTCTCTCAAGACGGTCATACCCTGGGGTTGGGAGACAGTGTCACCTCACATCCCTGTCTCTCAAGACGGTCATACCCTGAGGTTGGGGGACAGTGTCACCTCACATCCCTGTCTCTCAAGACGGTCATACCCTGGGGTTGGGAGACATTGTCACCTCACATCCCTGTCTCTCAAGACGGTCATACCCTGAGGTTGGGGGACAGTGTCACCTCACATCCCTGTCTCTCAAGACGGTCATACCCTGGGGTTGGGAGACAGTGTCACCTCACATCCCTGTCTCTCAAGACGGTCATACCCTGAGGTTGGGGGACAGTGTCACCTCACATCCCTGTCTCTCAAGACGGTCATACCCTGGGGTTGGGGGACAGTGTCACCTCACATCCCTGTCTCTCAAGACGGTCATACCCTGGGGTTGGGGGACAGTGTCACCTCACATCCCTGTCTCTCAAGACGGTCATACCCTGGGGTTGGGGGACAGTGTCACCTCACATCCCTGTCTCTCAAGACGGTCATACCCTGGGGTTGGGAGACAGTGTCACCTCACATCCCTGTCTCTCAAGACGGTCATACCCTGGGGCTGGGGGACAGTGTCACCTCACATCCCTGTCTCTCAAGACGGTCATACCCTGGGGTTGGGAGACAGTGTCACCTCACATCCCTGTCTCTCAAGACGGTCATACCCTGGGGCTGGGGGACAGTGTCACCTCACAAATTAATTTCTCCTCATAATGTCTCCATTAAACAGCTGTCAGTCTCCCAGTGCTGTGCCTCTGCCTCCCGTGCAGCCCTGTCTATACCCAGGCAGGAAAACTAGTTATTTTTTTTACCTCTGTTGTCTAGCACACCAACCACAGGAGGCTGGTGGCACCTTAATTGGGGAGAATGGGCTCGTGGTAATGATTGGAGCAGAGTCAGTGGAATGGTATCAAATACATCAAACATATGGTTTCCATGGTTTCCAGGTGTTTGACACCATTCCATTTGCTCCGTTTCAGCCATTATTATGACCTGTCCTCCTCTCAGCAGCCTCCTTACTGACAGCAACGTACACCTAATGAGACTGAACCTCGGTATGTTTACTGTCAGTAAGATGTGCTGGTAGTTAGGAACATGTCCAGGCTCTGCAAGCTAATGGTTCAAGCAGGTGCACCTACAGCTAAGGACATGTCCTGTATGTGTGTCGGCAAGGAGAGCCGTGTCACTACTGATAGAAGGGGTGCCCAGGTCCACACCTGCTGTGCCACACAACAGGCCTCCTATCTTCACAAGCTGCACAGAGATGTGCTAAATGAGGAACATTGAGGACTGGCAGACAGACTGAATGGTGCTCATGATTGGAAATCTATGTGTGTACGTGCCGGGGAATACAATGAACACCTCTCTGTCTGCCTCTCTAAGAAATCACACCTCAGGTGTTTAGGACACGTTTTTTGATTTTCACTTTGTAAAAAGTAAGTACTTCAAGCAACGCTTTTTGAGGTAGCCTAATCATATTATAGTGTGTGTGTGCGTGTGTGTGTGTGTGTGCCTGTCACAACACACTGCTACTTTGTGTGATAGAAATGCATCTTGCTGTAATTGTAGCACCCTGCTTGAGTTTCTGTTAAGGGATAGAAGTGAGAGAAGTTCCAATCTCATCCCGGGCATTTCATCAACAGCTGCCAGGATATTACTGAATGAATCATCATTTTGGAATACCTGACATTCAGTTTAGCAATGGATGGAGGACGTGATTTGTTTATTGCTGAAACTTCTCTAATCAAGACAAATCTCAACAGAGGTCTGTATCAATCATTTCTTCATTGGTTGGAGGTTCAAGTCTTGGTGCTATTCCCATATCGCCCAGTACCCTGGTGTAGAACCCAGCCTGCAGTACCCTGGTGTAGAACCCAGTCTGCAGTACCCCGGTATAGAACCCAGTCTGCAGTACCCTGGTGTAGAACCCAGCCTGCATTACCCTGGTGTAGAACACAGTCTGCAGTACCCTGGTGTAGAACCCAGTCTGCAGTACCCTGGTGTAGAACCCAGTCTGCAATACCCTGGTGTAGAACCCAGTCTGCAGTACCCTGGTGTAGAACCCAGCCTACAGTACCCTGGTGTAACAGTTCATTATATAGTCAGATTGTTAAAGTGATTTGTGATGCCAAATATCTTTGGTGCTGTGTGTGGCCTAGATGAGCATTTAAACTACTGTATTGTGAGCTCAGATGCACTCTCGTCTTTTTTCACTTCCCCCATTTGAGACTAGATATTGGAGATGATCTCCCTATTCTGCCACTGTCCCATTTTTAAATGAAGGTTATTTCAGTCCTTTCATTTGTCAATCAGGACTGAGGGTGCATCTCCAGTGATGGGCCTGTGTCAGGCGGTAATTGTCAGCGTCCCTTTCTGGCCCAGACACCGCTCAGCACTTTGCATGTGAAAGGAGGCAGAGAGGAGAGGTGAGCACTGAATTGATACCCAAACCTTCTTTTGTTCTCTGACGCATTACCTCCCACTGCCAAGAGACTGGCGAGCAGACACAGGGACAATCAATGAGGAGGGGGGTCAGGGCTCCCCAACACCTTCTTCCTCCCACTGCCAAGAGACTGGGGAGCAGACACAGGGACAATCAATGAGGAGGGAGGGGGTCAGGGCTCCCCAACACCTTCTTCCTCCCACTGCCAAGAGACTGGGGAGCAGACACAGGGACAATCAATGAGGAGGGGGGTCAGGGCTCCCCAACACCTTCTTCCTCCCACTGCCAAGAGACTGGGGAGCAGACACAGGGACAATCAATGAGGAGGGGGTCAGGGCTCCCCAACACCTTCTTCCTCCCACTGCCAAGAGACTGGGGAGCAGACACAGGGACAATCAATGAGGAGGGGGGGTCAGGGCTCCCCAACACCTTCTTCCTCCCACTGCCAAGAGACTGGGGAGCAGACACAGGGACAATCAATGAGGAGGGGGGTCAGGGCTCCCCAACACCTTCTTCCTCATCTGGCAGGTCAAACTCAGCACAGCCAGCCAAGTGGGTCTACTCTGTTCTATTACCAATTATCCCCCAAAATGACCTCTGGAACGTCCTCTCCCATATACAGAGACTGGGGTGTTGGATGCTATTAAACTCTGGACATTTTCATAAAAGTCTATGTTACTGAAACATATTTTCAGTGGGTCTATTTGCATCCATACCTTGCAGCACTAGAAGTGAAATGTAAATCAATGTATGTTCTGTCTGTTCAGATCCACACACACTGTTGCTTCCCTCTCACACTCAGGCACAGAAGAGTCTGCTGGGTGTATCAGCCCTGGGTCAGGGTTTAGTGTGTGTGTGTTTTCACTATGAAATATTGATGTGCATTGTGTGTGTGTGTGTTTAATAATGAGTAGCAGAGGGGGCTGGTGTGTGTATGGAGTGGAGGGGCTGGAGGCTCTGGTTAGACCAGGCGCAAGAGAGATAATATAGCACTGCTATCTCCTGTCTGTCATCTATCTCCATTCCTTGGTATATTTATCATTCACATATCAGTAATATGTTGCTTTTTCATGCATTACTGTGTAATCAAACAAGCACATTTTGTAAATTGCTCCTAAATGGAGTTTAATGTCTAGTATAGTGAAGTGCTTCCTATTTTATCACTGTAATGAATCGTTCCAGATGGTAACACCATTTTAGTCGAGCAGATATTATGGAGTATTTTGTGACGTCCTTATCCTGATCAGATCATTACATATCACAGTGTTTGGCAGGAGAAGATAGTCTGGAGAAATAACATCCTTTATTTCATGTAAAATTATACATTTAACTATTCACAGATGTCAATTTCCTCTGGAAAGTTGCTCCAAGTGTATTAAACATCCTAACTTTGGACTCAAGGTAACATTCTGTGTTCCAGTCACAGCTGTGATTCTCCAGAGAGAGATAGAAGTCTAGTCTTCTACCCGTCCTGTGATTCTCCAGAGAGAGATAGAAGTCTAGTCTTCTACCCGTCCTGTGATTCTCCAGAGAGAGATAGAAGTCTAGTCTTCTACCCGTCCTGTGATTCTCCAGAGAGATAGAAGTCTAGTCTTCTACCCGTCCTGAGATTCTCCAGAGAGATAGAAGTCTAGTCTTCTATCCTGTGATTCTCCAGAGATAGAAGTCTAGTCTTCTACCCATCCTGAGATCTAGTCTAGTCTTCTACCCGTCCTGTGATTCTCCAGAGAGATAGAAGTCTAGTCTTCTAGTCCTGTGATTCTCCAGAGAGTCTTCTACCCGTCCTGTGATTCTCAGAGAGATAGAAGTCTAGTCTTCTACCCATCCTGAGATTCTCAGAGAGATAGAAGTCTAGTCTTCTACCCGTCCTGTGATTCTCCAGAGAGATAGAAGTCTAGTCTTCTACCCGAGATTCTCCAGAGATAGAAGTTTCTCTAGTCTTCTAGAGAGATTCTCCAGAAGATCTAGTCTTCTACCCGTCCTGTGATTCTCCAGAGAGATAGAAGTCTAGTCTTCTACCCATCCTGAGATTCTCCAGAGAGATAGAAGTCTAGTCTTCTACCCGTCCTGTGATTCTCCAGAGAGATAGAAGTCTAGTCTTCTACCCGTCCTGTGATTCTCCAGAGAGATAGAAGTCTAGTCTTCTACCCGTCCTGTGATTCTCCAGAGAGAGATAGAAGTCTAGTCTTCTACCCGTCCTGTGATACTATCCAATGTGTTTTTAGGAAATGAAAAGCTGCTATGTATTTATGAGCTCTTGTTATCTCCCACCAGTGATGTTGTCCCACCTGCTTCCTGATAATCTGTGCAGGCTCTCCTGCTCTGTGTAACCCTCATGCTGCAGGCAGGGTCATACCTAATGAATGAGGATAAGAAGAACCACATCGGGAGATAGGATTACTGTCTAGACTCGAGGACTGTTTCTGCTTCACGGAAATAGGAAGTAGAAAGATGAGAAAAGGAAACAGATTCTCATACGTTGTACATCATACCTGATCTGAATCATGGCAGAGCTTTGGAGAACACACAACTTTTTCCCATCCTAGAACTCACTGTGGGACTGTTTCCTTTAGACCCCATTGTCTTTAGAACGTGTCCCACATCTGTGCAGTGTATCAGTTCACTATGGCCATTCTAACATAGTAAACGGTAAGCAACATCCCTTTAACTGAACTCCAACCTGACACGTATACTGCTCTTAGTATCTCCTCTGAGAAAAACCTGTTTGTTGTGATATAAGGGATGTACTTGAACAAAGTCCCTGTATTGATGTGTGTATCCAGATAATAGACTTGACATACAGCCCCATTTCCCTGGCAGTTAATACAGCCAGCCACAGGCAGCTTTAATTAAGGGAAGAGGTGCTTCCTTTGCTTCAAAACAATCTCACCTGATCAATGATCTTCATTTCGACACGCACACACACACATTCACACGTACGTACGCACACACACACACACACACACACACACACACACACACACACACACACACACACACACACACACACACACACACACACACACACACACACACACACACACACACACACACACACACACACACACACACACACACACACACACACACACACACACACACACACACACACACAAACTAAACAGATTTAATATCATGACCTCTTAGAAACAGCTCATGGTCATAGTAAAGGCTGATATCACTGAGAGATTAGCTGACAAGCTGTGCCAAATGCCACCGAGGAAATTGACAAGACACACAAAAGAAAAAGTTAAATTAATTGGGAACAAAAGCTACTGGCTAGATTTCCACGGTTATCTCTTTCTGTTGTCTAAATTTCCAAGGTTATCTCTTTCTATTGGCTAGATTTCCACGGTTATCTCTTTCTGTTGTCTAAATTTCCAAGGTTATCTCTTTCTATTGGCTAGATTTCCACAGTTATCTCTTTCTATGAACTTCACAGGGTGAAATTTGATTTATCACGGCAGAGCACCGTGGCAGAGCACCAATGACGGGGTGGATGGGGATGGGGGGGGAGTGATGACTGGTGATCAACCACTGGCTGGATGCCCATCACAGACCTCAAGGATGCTTGGTAGGATAGAGGCCCCTGTCATGTGACCACCTGAATGTTGTGAGGAGACCTGTGACAGGGCCTGGGATGGTGGTTAGATAGCACACACTCACTCACACAGACACACACCCACACACACACACTCACTCACACAGACACAGACACAGACACACACACGCACACACACACACACACACACACACACACACACACACACACACACACACACACACACACACACACACACACACACACACACACACACACACACACACAGACACACACACAGACACACACACAGAGACACACACAGAGACACACACAGAGACACACACACACACACACACACACACACACACACACACACACACACACACACACACACACACACACACACACACACACACACACACACACACACACACACACACACACACACACACACACACACACACACACACACACACACACACACACACACACACACACACACACACACACACACACACACACACACACACACACACACGACAGCAGGCACATCTGTTTCTATTGACAGAATGATGATGATGATGGTGGTGGTTGTAGCAGTGTCTCAGCTGTGTGTCAGGTGACATACGGTGTGTCAGGTGTCAGATCATAAAGAAGATACTCCCCCCTCCTCTTCCCTCCTCCTCCTCCACCTCCTCTTCCCTTCTCCTCCACCTCTCCCTTTCTCGTCCCACCACCTCCCCTTCTCATCCCTCCTCCACCTTTTCTTCCCTCCTCCTCTTCCCTCCTTCTTCACCTCCCCTTCTCTTCCCTCCACTTCCCCTTCCCTCCTCCTCCACTTCCTCTTCCCTCCTTCTTCACCTCTCCTTCTCTTCCCTCCTCCTCCAGCTTCTCTTCCCTCCTCCTCCTCATCCCCTTCCCTCATCCTCCACTTCTTCTTCCCTCCTTCTTCACCTCCCTTTCTCTTCCCTCCTCCTCCAGCTTCTCTTCCCTCCTCCTCCACATCCCCTTCCGTCCACCTCCACTTCCTCTTCCCTCCATCTTCACCTCCCTTTCTCTTCCCTCCTCCTCCAGCTTCTCTTCCCTCCTCCTACACCTCCCCTTCCCTCCTCCTCCACCTCCTCTTCCCTCCTTCTTCACATCCCCTTCTCTTCCCACTTCCCTCCTCCACCTCCCCTGCTCTCTCCCTCTCTCTCTTTCCTTCTCCCTCTCTTTCCCTCTGTCTCATACTCAATCTCTCTCTCATATTGTCATGTCGTCTGACAGTGCTAGAGAGGGTGAGCGGAGGGACTTCCATCTTGCCGATGTTCAAACAGAGCAGTGTCTTATTGCTCCTGTCTGTCAGATCATCAGGCTGTGGTTCCCTACACCTGTGTCCCTCGTACCAGTTCTACCGGAAGTTTGACTATTAATAACACCCACCTGTCCTAGGACAGAGGTGTGGGGACTATGGTGTGGTTGAGTCTCTGATGTTAGGCTTGACTACATTAACTACAACTGTCCTAGGACAGAGGTGTGGGGACTGTGGTGTGGTTGAGTCTGATGTTAGGCTTGACTACATTAACTACAACTGTCCTAGGACAGAGGTGTGGGGACTGTGGTGTGGTTGAGTCTGATGTTAGGCTTGACTACATTAACTACAACTGTCCTAGGACAGAGGTGTGGGGACTGTGGTGTGGTTGAGTCTGATGTTAGGCTTGACTACATTAACTACAACTGTCCTAGGACAGAGGTGTGGGGACTGTGGTGTGGTTGAGTCTGATGTTAGGCTTGACTACATTAACTACAACTGTCCTAGGACAGAGGTGTGGGGACTGTGGTGTGGTTGAGTCTGATGTTAGGCTTGACTACATTAACTACAACTGTCCTAGGACAGAGGTGTGGGGACTATGGTGTGGTTGAGTCTGATGTTAGGCTTGACTACATTAACTACACCTGTCCTAGGACAGAGGTGTGGGGACTATGGTGTGGTTGAGTCTCTGATGTTAGGCTTGACTACATTAACTTCACCTGTACTAGGACAGAGGTGTGGGGACTATGGTGTGGTTGAGTCTGATGTTAGGCTTGACTACATTAACTTCACCTGTACTAGGACAGAGGTGTGGGGACTATGGTGTGGTTGAGTCTGATGTTAGGCTTGACTACATTAACTTCACCTGTACTAGGACAGAGGTGTGGGGACTATGGTGTGGTTGAGTCTGATGTTAGGCTTGACTACATTAACTATACCTGTCCTAGGACAGAGGTGTGGGGACTATGGTGTGGTTGAGTCTCTGATGTTAGGCTTGAGTACATTAACTACACCTGTCCTAGGACAGAGGTGTGGGGACTGTGGTGTGGTTGAGTCTCTGATGTTAGGCTTGAGTACATTAAGTAGACCTTAATATCCCAAACACACACTACACTGTCACTCACACACAATCCCCCACACAATCAAACACTAGATACACAAACACACACACACACACACACACACACACACACACACACACACACACACACACACACACACACACACACACACACACACACACACACACACACACACACACACACACACACACACACACACACACACATCATATGCTGCTGCTAGTTTTTTTCCACTCTTATAATTATCTATCCTAATGTCTAGTCACTTCACGCTGCCTTTATATACATACAGTAACTACATCTGCACGTTGATACATTCCCTGCTCTCAGATCATCATTTGATGTAATATGTTGCGTTGTGGAAAGGACATTGTAGACAAAGCATTAGAACACTTCAGAGGTGGCTTCTGCAATCAGGAGGAATCTCTCTATCAGTGGCAGTAGCGACAGTACTCCTGTCTCTCTCCTGGTGTCCTTCATCAGAATGACGATGCAGAGAGTTGTGTGGGTGACAGTGACAGTGACATCGTTGACTTCATTAATTCTCATTTCCATGTGAACGAGAGTACTGAAGGGGCCTTCAATCTGTCATATTTGGCTCTGCACTACACACATACACACACACACACTCTATTCCCTCCCCTCATCTGTACCAACTCCTTCATATTACCATACTGTAGATAAATGCACTTCACAATCGCTGACAGGTCTTTTTTCCTGCTGTTGCTGCTATAGTAGCTATCAGATTAGCTGGAGGAGGAGGGGAGGGTGGGGACAGTAGATAGGTCTGTGAAGCCGCTCATTGATTGGTCAGTGGAATGTGCTGGTCCATGCTGTGGTGCGATGTAGCTTGGATCTTTATGGATTGTGGCCAGGTGACAGAGACGATCCTGGGTATCTTATCAAAGCCAGCGCTGCTTCAGACCTTTGGGTGTCAGATCATTAATCTTCCTGTCAGTGATGTGTCATTCCGGGAATCTATGGCCCTCCTCCGTCTCCAACCACCGCTCGCCGCCCCAGCCCTCCCCAGCCCTCCCCAGCCCGCCCCTGCTCTGTACGGTGAGAGTGCGGTAGAAGCATGGCCTCTCCCTCTCAGCAGACCAGCAGCCCTACTACACAACTCATCTAATCACTTGATCAGAGCTCTCTGGTTGAGGATAGTGCTGAGTCAAATCAAATCAAAGTTTATTTGTCACTTGCGCCAAATACCATAGGTGTAGACCTTACAGTGAAATGCTTACTTACAGGCTCTAACCAATGGTGCAAAAAAAAGCTTTGTGTGTGTGTGTGTGTGTGTGTGTGTGTGTGTGTGTGTGTGTGTGTGTGTGTGTGTGTGTGTGTGTGTGTGTGTGTGTGTGTGTGTGTGTGTGTGTGTGTGTGTGTGGGTAAGTAAAGAAATAAAACAACAGTAAAAATATATTTGAAAAAAGAGTTGCAAGGCTTTATACAGACACCTGTTAGTCAGGCTTATTGAGGTAGTATGTACATGTAGGTAGGTATTGTTAAAGTGACTATGCATATATGATGAACAGAGAGTAGCAGAAGCGTAAAAAGAGGGGGTGGTGGGACACAATGCAGATAGCCCGGGTCGCCAATGTGCGGGAGCACTGGTTGGTCGGGCCAATTTAGGTAGTATGTACATGAATGTATAGTTAAAGTGACAAAGCATATAAGATAAACAGAGAGTAGCAGCAGCGTAAACGAGGGGTTGAGAGGGGCACACAATGCAAATAGTTCCGGTAACCATTTGGGTACCTGTTCAGGAGTCTTATGGCTTGGGGGTAAAAACTGTTGCGAGGCCTTATTGTTCTAGACTTGGACCTCCACATTTACATTTACATTTAAGTCATTTAGCAGACGCTCTTATCCAGAGCGACTTACAAATTGGTGCATACACCTTATGACATCCGGTACCTCCGGTACCGCTTGCCATGCGGAAGTAGAGAGAACAGTCTATGACTGGGGTGGAGAGGGTCTTTTACAATTTTTAGGGCCTTCCTCTGACACCGACTGGTGTAGAGGTCCTGGATGGCAGGCAGCTTAGCCCCAGTGATGTACTGGGCCGTACGCACTACCCTCTGAAGTGCCTTGCGGTCAGAGACTGAGCAATAGCCGTACCAGTCAGGATGCTCTCGATGTTGCAGCTGTAGAACCTTTTGAGGATCTCAGGACCCATGCCAATTTTTTTTGTTTCCTGAGGAGGAATAGGCTTTGTCGTGTCCTCTTCATGACTGTCTTGGTGTGTTTGAACAATTCTAGTTTGTTATTGATGTGGACACTGAGGAACTTGAAGCTCTCAACCTGCTCCACTACATGAGAATGTGGGCGTCGATGAGAATGGGGGCGTGCTCAGTCGTCCTTTTCCTGTAGTCCACAATCATCTCCTCAGTCCTCTTTTTCCTATAGTCCACAATCATCTCCCCAGCCTTGGTTATGTTGAGGGATAGGTTGATATTCTGGCACCACCTGGTCCGGTCTCTGACCTCCTACCTATAGGCTGTCTCGTCATTGTTGTTGATCAGGCCTATGTCCCTTTCTTGTTTCTTGACACTGCTGTGTCGTCTGCAAACTTAATGACGGGGTTGGTGTCGTGCCTGGCCATGCAGTCATGGGTGAACAGGGAGTACAGGAGGGGACTGAGCATGCACCTCTGGGGAGCTCCAGTGTCGAGGATCAGTGTGGCAGATGTTTTGCTACCTACCCTCACCACCTGGGGGTGGCCCGTCATGAAGTCCAGGATCCAGTTGCAGAGGGAGGTGTTTAGTCCCAGGATCCTTAGCTTAGTGATGAGCTTTGAGGGTACTATGGTGTAGAACGCTGAGCTGTATTCAATGAATAGAATCCTCACATAAGTGTTCCTTTTGTCCAGGTGTGTCCAGGTGTGAAAGGGCATCATTGCATCATCTGTGGATCTGTTTGGGCGGTATGCAAATTGGAGTGGGTCTAGGGTTTCTGGGATAATGTTGATGTGAGCCATTCAAAGCACTACCAACCTTTCAAAGCAATTCATGGCTACGGACGTGAGTGCTACGGGTCTGTAGTCATTTAGGCAGGTTGCCTTAGTGTTCTTGGGCACAGGGACTATGGTGGTCTGCATGAAAGATGTTGGTATTACAGACTCTATCAGGGACATGTTGAAAATGTTAGTGAAGACACCTGCCAGTTGGTCAGCATATGCTCGGAGCACACGTCCTGGTAATCCGTCTGGCCCCGCAGCCTTGTGTATGTTGACCTGTTTAAAGGTATTACGTTGGCTACGGCGAGCGTGATCACACAGTCGTCCGGAACAGCTGATGCTCTCATGCATGCCTCAGTGTTGCTTGCCTCGTAGCGAGCATAGAAGTGATTTAGCTCATCTGGTAGGCTCGTGTCACTGGGCAGCTTGCGGCTGTGCTACCCTTTGTTGTCTGTAATAGTTTGCAAGCCCTGCCACAGAAGACGAGCATCGGAGCCAGTTTATTCTGTTTCAATCTTAGCCCTGTATTGAAGCTTTGCCTGTTTGATGGTTCGTCACGTTGCATAGCAGGATTTCTTGTAAGCTTCTGCGTTAGTCCCGCACCACCAGCCCCATCATGTCTCCACTACTATTAGGTTCTCTTGATACCTCCGATGGAAAATCCTCGGCTTGATTCAAGTGGTTTCCTACTCAGGGAATCTAGACTACTGTATCTGGTGAAAAAGGCACAGATTTTAAGGCACAGTCTCAACTACCAGGACATACACACTTGTTACCTGAGCCAAATGTGTTCGGCTTTGCAATTACAATGAGCCCTTTAATGACAGACTGAACACTTGTCTTATAATTCATAGTGGCAATACACTGTACACAAGGAACACCTTGTGTACGGGGCAGCATGGGATAGCACGGTCAGCACGGGACAGCATGGTCAGCACGGGGCAGCACGGGACAGCACGGGGCAGCATGGGACAGCTATGACTGTGGAATGAGACAGAGGTCCTGATCATGTCAAGGTGACTATGCCATTGTGCCATTCCAGAATTCTCTCAGGCAGAACAGCATGACTTATTTATACATATTGTTTCTATATTAAATTGGTTTTACTCCTCCCTGACCACTGTTCAGACTAAATTCCCCCAAGATGCACCAAGATCAATACAAAGGAAGCTGACAATGCGCTATGGGACTGTTTGTGGAGGGGGGGATTCTTGACAATTGTGACAATCCTAGTCCAGCAGGGAAACTGCAGGACCAGGATAGTTTTAAAAAATGTTGCATTATTTGAGCTTAATAATTACATTTTGGGGAATTTTATAAGGGGGAAGATTTTCCAAATATTTTCAATATTATATATTTACATGTCGGCTCTATGCCCAGAAATGCTATTGTCTGGAGCAAAGAATCCGCATTTCAAAGTCTCCAAAAATGTGTTTAAAATTATAAAAACATTTATATTATCTGAAAAAGGATAGTAGTTTAGTTTATTGCAATAGCCTTGTCTGACTTGAATACTTATCTCAACACTGTGATTCCTAAGAAATGTGTCTGGGGATTTGGTCAACTCTGTCAGATTTGTCTAAAATCCTAAATGAATGAGGACTGAGCAGGGTCAGCTAGACCATCAGGACCCCTTATTCATGTCCTCATTACAGGTAGTGAAACAAGAACACTCATGGTCTGGAAAGTTCTCTACTTTTGATAGCATTTTAACAAACAATATTGAAATTGCCAGGGTCACATCGACAAACACAATCTCCATCTCCCTAATAGAATGAGATAGGGTAGGTATTCTGCTTCCGTCAGTGTTCTGAAACATCTGATGTAATGGGTCTGCTTTTTATAAGGGAATTTCAGATGAACTTTTTAATTAAAAAAATGTGTCTGTTTTGATTATTTGTTGTGAATTCCGTCAGTAGCTTGTTTACTCCACCACAGATGGCTAACCCCCACCCTAAGATAATTATTTGTTGTGAATTCCGTCAGTAGCTTGTTTACTCCACCACAGATGGCTAACCCCCACCCTAAGATAATTATTTGTTGTGAATTCCGTCAGTAGCTTGTTTACTCCACCACAGATGGCTAACCCCCACCCTAAGATAATTATTTGTTGTGAATTCTGTCAGTAGCTTGTTTACTCCACCACAGATGGCTAACCCCCACCCTAAGATAATTATTTGTTGTGAATTCTGTCAGTAGCTTGTTTACTCCACCACAGATGGCTAACCCCCACCCTAAGATAATTATTTGTTGTGAATTCTGTCAGTAGCTTGTTTACTCCACCACAGATGGCTAACCCCCACCCTAAGATAATTATTTGTTGTGAATTCTGTCAGTAGCTTGTTTACTCCACCACAGATGGCTAACCCCCACCCTAAGATAATTATTTGTTGTGAATTCTGTCAGTAGCTTGTTTACTCCACCACAGATGGCTAACCCCCACCCTAAGATAATTATTTGTTGTGAATTCTGTCAGTAGCTTGTTTACTCCACCACAGATGGCTAACCCCCACCCTAAGATAATTATTTGTTGTGAATTCTGTCAGTAGCTTGTTTACTCCACCACAGATGGCTAACCCCCACCCTAAGATAATTATTTGTTGTGAATTCCGTCAGTAGCTTGTTTACTCCACCACAGATGGCTAACCCCCACCCTAAGATAATTATTTGTTGTGAATTCCGTCAGTAGCTTGTTTACTCGACCACAGATGGCTAACCCCCACCCTAAGGTAATTATTTGGTCAATATTAACATAAATCCAGTTAGTTGCAATATATGAAAACATATAAATAAATGAGGAGGTTGTTACTTCACATGGTGGGATATTTTGGTCTACGAAAGAAAACGACATGACCAAAAGTATGTTGACACCTGCTCGTCGAATATCTCTTTCCAAATCATGTACATTAATATGAAGTTGGTCCCCCCTTTGCTGCTTTAACAGCTATAACTCTTCTAAGAAGACTTTCCAATAGATGTTTTAACACTACAGCGGTGTCTTGCTTCCATTCAGCCACAAGAGCATTACTGGGGGCAGGCACTGTTGGGTGATTAGGCCTGACTCGCAGTCAGCATTCCAATTCATCCCAAAGGTGTTCGATTGGGTTGAGGTCAGGGCTCTGTGCAGGCCAGTCAAGTTCATCCACACTGATCTTCACAAACCATTTCTGTATGAACCTCGCTTTGTGCACATGGACATTGACATGCTGAAACAGAAGCTAGTTAGAAGCAGAATCATCTAGAATGTCATTGTATGCTGTCGTGTTAAGACTTCCTCTCACTGGAACTAAGGGGCCTAGACCGAACCATGAAAAACAGCCCAGACCATTATTCCTCTTCCACTAAACTTTACAGTTGGCACTATGCATTCAGGCAGGTAGCAATCTCCTGGTATCCGTTGAACCCAGATTGCCAGATGGTGAAGCAACGCTTTGCATTGCACATGGTGATCTTAGGCTTGTGTGGCTGCTCGGCCATGAAAACCCATTTCATGAAGCTACCGACGAACAGTTCTTGTGCTGACATTGCTTCCAGATGTAGTTTGGAACTTGGTAGTAACCAGGGACAAAGATTTTTACGCGCTAGGCACTTCAGCACTATGCGGCCCCGTTCTGTGAGCTTGTGTGGCCTACCACTTCGTGGCTGAGTAATTTTTGCTCCTAGACGTTTCCACTTCCTGACTTGACCACAAACTGACTTGTTGGAAAGATGGCATCCCATGACGATGGCATCCCATGACGGCGGCATCCCATGACTTCATAAGGTCATTCTACTGCCAATGTTTGTATATTCAGATTGCATGACTGTGTGCTCAATTTTATACACCTGTCAGAAATGGGTGTCAACATACGTTTGTATACATACAGTGGCTTGCAAAAGTATTCACCCCACTTGGCATTTTTCCTATTTTGTTGCCTTACAACCTGGAATTAAAATAGATTTTGGGGGATGTTGTATAATTTGATTTAAACAACATGCCTACAACGTTGAAAATGCAAAATATATTTTACTGTGAAACAAACAAGAAATAAGAAAAGAAAGTGAAAACTTGAGCGTGTATAACTATTCACACCCCACAAAGTCATTACTTTGTAGAGCCACCTTTTGCAGCAATTACAGCTGCAAGTCTTTTGGGGTATGTGTCTATAAGCTTGGCACATCTAGCCACTGGGGTTTTTGCCCATTCTTCAAGCAAAACTGCTCCAGCTCCTTCAAGTTGGATGGGTTCCGCTGGTGTACAGCAATCTTTATGTCATACCACATATTCTCAATAGGATTGAGATCTGGGCTTTGACCCGACCATTCCAAGACATGGAAATGTTTCCCCTTAAACCCCTCGAGTGTTGCTTTTGCAGTGTGCTTAGGGTCAGTCCTGTTGGAAGGTGAACCTTCGTCCCAGTCTCAAATCTCTGGAAGACTGAAATAGGTTTCCCTCAAGAATTTCCCTGAATTTAGCTCCATCCATCATTCCTTCAATTCTGACCAGTTTCCCAGTCCCTGCTGATGAAAAACATCCCCACAACATGATGCTGCCACCACCATGCTTCACTGTGGGGATGGTGTTCTCGGGGTGATGAGAGGTGTTGGGTTTGCGCCAGACATAGAGTTTTCCTTGATGGCCAAAAAGTTCAATTTTGGTCTCATCTGACCAACGTTCCTTTTTTCCATATGTTCGGGGAGTCTCCCATATGCCTTCTGGCGAACACCAAATTTGTTTGCTTATTTTTTTTCTTTTAGTCACTCTTCTGTAAAGCCCAGCTCTGTGGAGTGTATGGCTTAAAGTGGTCCTATGGACAGATACGCCAATCTCTGCTGTGGAGCTTTGCAGCTTGTTCAGGGTTATCTTTGGTCTCTTTGTTGCCTCTCTGATTAATGCCCTCCTTGTCTGCTCTGTGAGTTTTGGTGGGTGGCCCTCTTTTGGCAGTTTTGTTGTGGTGCCATATTCATTCCATGTTTTAATAATGGATTTAATGGTGCTCCGTGGGATGTTCAAAGTTTCGGATATTTTTTATAACCCAACCCTGATCTGTACTCCATAACTTTATCCCTGACCTGTTTGGAGAGCTCCTTGGTCTTCATGGTGCCGCTTGCTTGGTGGTCCCCCTTGCTTAGTGGTGTTGCAGACTCTGGGGCCTTTCAGAACAGGTGTATGTATACTGAGATCATGTGACAGATCATGTGACACTTAAATAAAGATCACCATTCACCATTGTGCAATCTAACTAATCATGTGACTTCTGAAGGTAATTGGTTACACCAGATCATATTTAGGGGCTTCATAGTAAAGGGGGTGAATATATACACACCACTTTCTGTTTTTATTTAAGTAATTTTTAAAATTTCACTTCACTAATTTGGACTATTTTGTGTATGTCCATGACATGAAATCCATATAAAAATCTATTTCAATTATAGGTTGTAATGCAACAAAATAGGAAAAATGCCAAAGGGGGATGAATACTTTTGCAAGGCACTGTAGCGTGTACAGTTTTTTTCAAATATTGTTAATATTAAGAAAATATTTGTAAAAAAAAAAGATTGTCCTGTCTTTGAAGAATCCCTGATCTACAGTACAGGAACACAGTGTATCTCCATATTTTCTAACAGCCCATTCATATCAATGACTATTCCTTGATTACCAAAGCTTTCAGAGGCAGATATCCACAGCTGTTTCTGTTCTCCCACTATACATTCCACCATATGTTCAATGACAATCAGGCAGGTTAGTATTGATTTGCCATCAGCCAGGTTATGTAGGTTCCAGCTCTGTATAATAATCCCCATGTCAGGGAGAAGAATAGGCACTAGATTGATTATGGAGAAATTGATTTTGTTCCTGGGGCCTCAGCGGACTTAGCCTCCACTCTCTGAGCTCATAGCATTAGCAAGTGCACTGAGATGAATCCATCTCAGAATTATCTCAGCATTAACAGTATAGCTATTGCTGCAATTTAGAGCCGTCAATCAAGCCTCTCTACAACATTAATAAATTGTTTGATTTTTTCTTGTTATATTTCTTGTTATGAATTGCCTCCGTGCCTTTCTATGCTCTACCTCACTTTCAATAAGAAAGTGCATTAGCCTACAATGTTTCACACGTCCATTGCTTTTAGGCTTTAAGGTCTTGTATCTACTCTGAGTGTGAGAGTATGATATTTATTTAACCCAACTTCTCCCTCTTTGTGTGTGATGAACTGAGCCCTGTCTCAGACCCACATGTCTTCACACACACTCTCACCCAACAAATAATCTGCTCCAACTCTGGCCTTCCTGACAGCTCCTCTCCCCGGGCCTATAGCACACTAGTGGAGCTGTCACACACAGTAATTTACTGGTACAGTCCATTCCCTAGAACAGGCCCCTTTTAGTGTATTAACACACATGAAGTCCCATAGGGCGGTGCAGAATTGTCCCAGCGTTTCCGGGGTAGGGTATGGCCGGGGTAGGGTTTGGCCGGGGTAGGGTTTGGCCGGGGTAGGCAGTCATTGTAAATAAGAATGTCTTCTTAACTGACTTGCCTAGTTAAATATAGGTTAAATACATGTGTTTTGAAACACTTCCTACCACACGGAGGCTGGCCGATCCCCCCCACCTCACAGCAGTCCTCAGAACACTGATGGAAGAACCAAGAAAAAGCTGTTTATTGGTCAAAGCTATTGATCTGCACATTCCGAGTGATTTATTGAGATGGTTTTTTTTTGCTGGATGTTGAATTGTACTCCATGAAATGCTTTCTTATACTGCATTGTATTCTATGGCTTTTGACTTGATTTATCTGTTTAAGGAAGAGTTTATGCTTGGAAGATAGAGGTCATATTTCTGTTCATTGATCAATGTAAGGAGCGTTTTCCCAATGAAAGAGACGTAACTCAACCAGCACCGAAAATGATCAATAGCTCCTAACTACGGTAAAAGATGTTCACTTGAGAGCTATAGATATTCTATTTAAAATACTGAGGCGTGTGACTATCTGCTTTCCTTCTAGACAAGTGAAGTCAATTGCTTTCCTTCTAACCTGCACTCCACATACATTCTGTATAGGTTTAGCCCAAAGGGAGAGGGCAAAGAGGAGGATATTTAGCTTGCGATATGTGGTCCCTGTTGCCCCCTATTGAGACGTGTTCTCCCCTGGTGCTCCCTGTTGAAACGTGTTCTCCCCTGGTGCTCCCTGTTGAAATGTGTTCTCCCCTGGTGCTCCCTGTTGAAACATGGTCTCCCCTGGTGCTCCCTGTTGAAACGTGTTCTCCCCCTGGTGCTCCCCGTGTTTCTCCCCTGGTACTCCCCGTTGAAACGTGTTCTCCCCTGGTGCTCCCTGTTGAAACATGTTCTCCCCTGGTGCTCCCTGTTGAAACGTGTTCTCCCCTGGTGCTCCCTGTTGAAACGTGTCCTCCCCTGGTGCTCCCTGTTGAAACGTGTTCTCCCCTGGTGCCCCCTATTGAAACGTGTTCTCCCCTGGTGCTCCCTGTTGAAACGTGTTCTCCCCTGGTGCTCTCTGTTGAAACGTGTTCTCCCCTGGTGCTCCCTGTTGAAACGTGTTCTCCCCTGGTGCTCCCTGTTGAAACGTGTTCTCCCCTGGTGCTCCCTGTTGAAACGTGTTCTCCCCTGGTGCTCCCCGTTGAAACGTGTTCTCCCCTGGTGCTCCCTGTTGAAACATGTTCTCCCCTGGTGCTCCCTGTTGAAACGTGTTCTCCCCTGGTGCTCCCTGTTGAAACGTGTCCTCCCCTGGTGCTCCCTGTTGAAACGTGTTCTCCCCTGGTGCCCCCTATTGAAACGTGTTCTCCCCTGGTGCTCCCTGTTGAAACGTGTTCTCCCCTGGTGCTCTCTGTTGAAACGTGTTCTCCCCTGGTGCTCTCTGTTGAAACGTGTTCTCCCCTGGTGCTCTCTGTTGAAACGTGTTCTCCCCTGGTGCCCCCTATTGAAACGTGTTCTCCCCTGGTGCTCCCTGTTGAAACGTGTTCTCCCCTGGTGCTCTCTGTTGAAACGTGTTCTCCCCTGGTGCTCTCTGTTGAAACGTGTTCTCCCCTGGTGCTCCCTGTTGAAATGTGTTCTCCTCTGGTGCCCCCTATTGAAACGTGTTCTCCCCTGGTGCTCCCTGTTGAAACGTGTTCTCCCCTGGTGCTCCCTGTTGAAACATGTTCTCCCCTGGTGCTCTCTGTTGAAACGTGTTCTCCCCTGGTGCTCCCTGTTGAAACATGTTCTCCCCTGGTGCTCTCTGTTGAAACGTGTTCTCCCCTGGTGCTCCCTGTTGAAACATGTTCTCCCCTGGTGCTCTATGTTGAAACGTGTTCTCCCCTGGTAACCCCTATTGAAATGTGTTCTCCCCTGGTGCTCCCTGTTGAAACGTGTTCTCCCCTGGTGCTCTCTGTTGAAATGTGTTCTCCCCTGGTAACCCCTATTGAAACATGTTCTCCCCTGGTGCTCTCTGTTGAAACATGTTCTCCCCTGGTGCTCCCTGTTGAAACGTGTTCTCCCCTGGTGCTCCCTGTTGAAACGTGTTCTCCCCTGGTGCTCCCTGTTGAAACGTGTTCTCCCCTGGTGCTCCCTGTTGAAACGTGTTCTCCCCTGGTAACCCCTATTGAAACGTGTTCTCCCCTGGTGCTCCCTGTTGAAACGTGGTCTCCCCTGGTGCCCCCTATTGAAACGTGTTCTCCCTGGTGCTCCCTGTTGAAACGTGTGCTCCCCTGGTGCTCTCTGTTGAAACGTGTTCTCCCCTGCTGCCCCCTATTGAAACGTGTTCTCCCCTGGTGCTCCCTGTTGAAACGTGTGCTCCCCTGGTGCCCCCTATTGAAACGTGTTCTCACCTGGTGCTCCCTGTTGAAATGTGTTCTTCCCTGGTGCCCCCTATTGAAACGTGTTCTCCCCTGGTGCCCCGTGTTGAAACGTGTTCTCCCCTGGTGCTCTCTGTTGAAACATGTTCTCCCCTGGTGCTCTCTGTTGAAACGTGTTCTCCCCTGGTGCCCCCTATTGAAACGTGTTCTCCCCTGATGCCCCCTGTTGAAACGTGTTCTCCCCTGGTGCCCCCTGTTGAAACGTGTTCTCCCCTGGTGCTCCCTTTTGAAACATGTTCTCCCCTGGTGCTCTCTGTTGAAAGGTGTTCTCCCCTGGTAACCCCTATTGAAACGTGTTCTCCCCTGGTGCTCCCTGTTGAAACGTGGTCTCCCCTGGTGCCCCCTATTGAAACGTGTTCTCCCCTGGTGCTCCCTGTTGAAACGTGTGCTCCCCTGGTGCTCCCTGTTGAAACGTGTGCTCCCCTGGTGCTCCCTGTTGAAACGTGTTCTCCCCTGGTGCCCCCTATTGAAACGTGTTCTCCCCTGGTGCTCTCTGTTGAAACTTGTTCTCCCCTGGTGCTCTCTGTTCAAACGTGTTCTCCCCTGGTGCTCCCTGTTGAAACGTGTTCTCCCCTGGTGCCCCCTTTTGAAACGTGTTCTCCCCTGGTGCTCCCTGTTGAAACGTGTTCTCCCCTGGTGCCCCCTATTGAAACGTGTTCTCCCCTGGTGCTCCCTGTTGAAACGTGTTCTCCCCTGGTGCTCTCTGTTGAAACGTGTTCTCCCTGGTGCTCTCTGTTGAAACGTGTTCTCCCCTGGTGCCCCCTATTGAAACGTGTTCTCCCCTGGTGCTCCCTGTTGAAACGTGTTCTCCCCTGGTGCTCTCTGTTGAAACGTGTTCTCCCCTGGTGCTCTCTGTTGAAACGTGTTCTCCCTGGTGCTCCCTGTTGAAATGTGTTCTCCTCTGGTGCCCCCCGTTGAAACGTGTTCTCCCCTGGTGCTCCCTGTTGAAACGTGTTCTCCCCTGGTGCTCCCTGTTGAAACATGTTCTCCCCTGGTGCTCTCTGTTGAAACGTGTTCTCCCTGGTGCTCCCTGTTGAAACATGTTCTCCCTGGTGCTCTCTGTTGAAACGTGTTCTCCCCTGGTGCTCCCTGTTGAAACATGTTCTCCCCTGGTGCTCTATGTTGAAACGTGTTCTCCCCTGGTAACCCCTATTGAAATGTGTTCTCCCCTGGTGCTCCCTGTTTAAACGTGTTCTCCCCTGGTGCTCTCTGTTGAAACGTGTTCTCCCTGGTAACCCCTATTGAAACGTGTTCTCCCCTGGTGCTCTCTGTTGAAACATGTTCTCCCTGGTGCTCCCTGTTGAAACGTGTTCTCCCTGGTGCCCCCTATTGAAACGTGTTCTCACCTGGTGCTCCTGTTGAAATGTGTTCTTCCCTGGTGCCCCCTGGTGAAACGTGTTCTCCCCTGGTGCCCTGTTGAAACGTGTTCTCCCCTGGTGCTCTCTGTTGAAACATGTTCTCCCTGGTGCTCTCTGTTGAAACGTGTTCTCCTGGTGCCCTCATTCTGGTGAAACGTGTTCTCCCCTGATGCCCCTGTTGAAACGTGTTCTCCCCTGGTGCCCCTGTTGAAACGTGTTCTCCCCTGGTTCTCCCTTTTTGAAACATGTTCTCCCCTGGTCTGTTGAAAGGTGTTCTCCCTGGTAACCCCTATTGAAACGTGTTCTCCCCTGGTGCTCTGGTGAAACGTGGTTCCCTGGTGCCCCTGGTGAAACGTGTTCTCCCTGGTGCTGTTGAAACGTGTGCTCCCTGGTGCTCCCTGTTGAAACGTGTTCTCCCTGGTGCTCCCTGTTGAAACGTGTTCTCATGGTGCCCCCTGGTGAAACGTGTTCTCCCCTGGTGCTGGTTGAAACTTGTTCTCCCTGGTGCTCTCTGTTCAAACGTGTTCTCCCCTGGTGCTCCCTGTTGAAACGTGTTCTCCCTGGTGCTCCCTGTTGAAACGTGTTCTCCCTGGTGCCCCCTATTGAAACGTGTTCTCCCCTTGCTCCCTGTTGAAACGTGTTCTCCCCTGGTGCTCTCTGTTGAAACGTGTTCTCCCCTTGCTCTCTGTTGAAACGTGTTCTCCCCTGGTGCTCTCTGTTGAAACGTGTTCTCCCTGGTGCCCCCTATTGAAACGTGTTCTCCCCTGGTGCTCCCTGTTGAAACGTGTTCTCCCCTGGTGCTCTCTGTTGAAACGTGTTCTCCCCTTCTGGTTGAAACGTGTTCTCCCCTGGTGCTCCCTGTTGAAATGTGTTCTCCTCTGGTGCCCCTGGTTGAAACGTGTTCTCCCCTGGTGCTCCCTGTTGAAACGTGTTCTCCCCTGGTGCTCCCTGTTGAAACATGTTCTCCCTGGTGCTCTCTGTTGAAACGTGTTCTCCCCTTCCCTGTTGAAACATGTTCTCCCCTGGTGCTCTCTGTTGAAACGTGTTCTCCCCTGGTGCTCCCTGTTGAAACATGTTCTCCCCCTGGTGCTCTATGTTGAAACGTGTTCTCCCCTGGTAACCCCTATTGAAATGTGTTTCCCCTCTCCCTGTTGAAACGTGTTCTCCCTGGTGCTCTCTGTTGAAACGTGTTCTCCCTGGTCCCCTGGTGAAACGTGTTCTCCCCTGGTGCTCTCTGTTGAAACATGTTCTCCCTGGTGCTCCCTGTTGAAACGTGTTCTCCCCTGGTGCTCCCTGTTGAAACGTGTTCTCATGGTGCTCCCTGTTGAAACGTGTTCTCCCCTGGTGCTCCCTGTTGAAACGTGTTCTCCCTGGTAACCCCTATTGAAACGTGTTCTCCCCTGGTGCTCCCTGTTGAAACGTGGTCTCCCCTGGTGCCCCCTAAAACGTGTTCTCCCATGCTCCCTGTTGAAACGTGTTCTCCCCTTGCTCCCTGTTGAAACGTGTTCTCCCCTCTGCCCCCTGAAACGTGTTCTCCCCTGGTGCTCCCTGTTGAAACGTGTTCTCCCCTGGTGCCCCCTGGTGAAACGTGTTCTCACCTGGTGCTCCCTGTTGAAATGTGTTCTTCCCTGGTGCCCCCTATTGAAACGTGTTCTCATTGCCCCGTGTTGAAACGTGTTCTCCCTGGTGCTCTCTGTTGAAACATGTTCTCCCCTGGTGCTCTTCTGTTGAAACGTGTTCTCCCTGGTGCCCCTGGTGAAACGTGTTCTCCCTTGCCCCCTGTTGAAACGTGTTCTCCCTTGCCCCCTGTTGAAACGTGTTCTCATTGCTCCCTTTTGAAACATGTTCTCCTGGTGCTCTCTGTTGAAAGGTGTTCTCCCCTGGTAACCCCTATTGAAACGTGTTCTCCCCTTGCTCCCTGTTGAAACGTGGTCTCCCCTGGTGCCCCATTGGTGAAACGTGTTCTCCCCTGGTGCTCCCTGTTGAAACGTGTTCTCCCTGGTGCTCCCTGTTGAAACGTGTTCTCATTCTGGTGCTCCCTGTTGAAACGTGTTCTCCCTGGTGCCCTCTATTGAAACGTGTTCTCCCTGGTGCTCTCTGTTGAAACTTGTTCTCCCTGGTGCTCTCTGTTCAAACGTGTTCTCATTCTGGTGCTCCCTGTTGAAACGTGTTCTCCCTGGTGCCCCCTTTTGAAACGTGTTCTCATTCCCCGTGAAACGTGTTCTCCCTGGAGACCCCTATTGAAACGTGTTCTCCCCTGGTGCTCCCTGGTGAAACGTGTTCTCCCTGGTGCCCCCTATTGAAACGTGTTCTCCCCTGGTGCTCTCTGTTGAAACTTTTTCTCCCTGGTGCTCTCTGTTGAAATGTGTTCTCCCCTGGTGCTCTCTGTTGAAACGTGTTCTCCCCTGGTGCTCTCTGTTGAAACGTGTTCTCCTCTGGTGCTCCCTGTTGAAACGTGTTCTCCCTGGTGCTCCCATGTGGTGAAACGTGTTCTCCCCTGGTGCTCTCTGTTGAAACGTGTTCTCATTCTGGTGCTCTCTGTTGAAATGTGTTCTCCTGGTGGTGTTCCCTGTTGAAACGTGTTCTCCCCTTCCTCCCTGTTGAAACGTGTTCTCATTCTGGTGCTCTCTGTTGAAATGTGTTCTCCCCTGGTTCCCTGTTGAAACGTGTTCTCCCCTGATGCCCCCTGTTGAAACGTGTTCTCCCTGGTGCCCCTGTTGAAACATGTTCTCCCCTTGCTGGTTGAAACGTGTTCTCCCCTGGTGAAACATGTTCTCATTCTCCATGTTGAAACATGTTCTTCCTTCTGCTCTCTGTTGAAACGTGTTCTCATTGCTGTTGAAATGTGTTCTCCCCTGATGCTCTCTGTTGAAACGTGTTCTCATTCTGGTGAAACGTGTTCTCATTCTGTTGAAACATGTTCTCCCTGGTGCTCCCTGTTGAAACGTGTTCTCATTCTGGTGCTCTCTGTTGAAACATGTTCTCATTCTGGTGAAACGTGTTCTCATTCTGGAGAAACGGGTTCTCATTCTGGTGAAACGTGTTCTCATTCTGGTGAAACGTGTTCTCATTCTGGAGAAACGTGTTCTCATTCTGGTGAAACGTGTTCTCATTCTGGTGAAACGTGTTCTCATTCTGGTGAAACGTGTTCTCATTCTGGTGAAACGTGTTCTCATTCTGGTGAAACGTGTTCTCATTCTGGTGAAACGGGTTCTCATTCTGGTGAAACGGGTTCTCATTCTGGTGAAACGTGTTCTCATTCTGGTGAAACGTGTTCTCATTCTGGTGAAACGTGTTCTCATTCTGGTGAAACGTGTTCTCATTCTGGTGAAACGTGTTCTCATTCTGGTGAAACGTGTTCTCATTCTGGTGAAACGTGTTCTCATTCTGGTGAAACGTGTTCTCATTCTGGTGAAACGTGTTCTCATTCTGGTGAAACGTGTTCTCATTCTGGTGAAACGTGTTCTCATTCTGGTGAAACGTGTTCTCATTCTGGTGAAACGTGTTCTCATTCTGGTGAAACGGGTTCTCATTCTGGTGAAACGTGTTCTCATTCTGGTGAAACGTGTTCTCATTCTGGTGAAACGTGTTCTCATTCTGGTGAAACGTGTTCTCATTCTGGTGAAACGTGTTCTCATTCTGGTGAAACGTGTTCTCATTCTGGTGCCCCATTAGACTACTTCAACGGCTTTGGAAGCAGGCATCCTGACCCAGAGAGAGGGAGCAGCACTCTGTCTCTCCACACATACATAAACAGTGGAGAGAGAGAGCAAGGGAAAGAGAGAGATAGAGAGTTAAGAGGGTGTGCTTTGTTTATTTTGGCCGAGGGAGACAGTTTTTGCAACAGAAAAATAGATGAAGTTGAAGGATATCAGAAGTAAAACAGAAAAGATGGAGTCAACTCAACACCAGCTATTGCTACCGTTTTAGAATAGTTTCTATTAGCATATTTCCTGTTCTGGTCATCCACATAACTGCATGAAGATTTTAGGAAACTTGAATCATGCAGTAGTGAATCAGTCCAGTCCTCAACATTGAGCGACCCATCCTCAGCCATAAAAAATTAAATCATGAAAAATACCACACTGTAGTTTCCTTCATGCTTACGCAGCAGTGATTCTGCATCACTCAGAACATTACTATCCCCAGTCCTCCCACCCATCTGGGATAGCCTGGCCCTGTTCTGGAAGCACACAGAGTCAGTGCTACTGCTACCCTAGCCCATCTGTCCAGCTGGCTGCTGTGTGCACACTAAGCTCACACACAAGCACAACACACACACACACACACACACACACACACACACACACACACACACACACACACACACACACACACACACACACACACACACACACACACACACACACACACACACACACACACACACACACACACACACACACACACACACACACACACACACACACACACACACACACACACACACACACACACACACACACACACACACACACACACACACACACACACACACACACACACACACACACACACACACACACACACACACACACACACACACACACACACACACACACACACACACACACACACACACACACACACACACACACACACACACACACACACACACACACACACACACACACACACACACACACACACACACACACACACACACACACACACACACACACACACACACACACACACACACACACACACACACACACACACACACACACACACACACACACACACACACACACACACACACACACACACACACACACACACACACACACACACACACACACACACACACACACACACACACACACACACACACACACACACACACACACACACACACACACACACACACACACACACACACACACACACACACACACACACACACACACACACACACACACACACACACACACACACACACACACACACACACACACACACACACACACACACACACACACACACACACACACACACACACACACACACACACACACACACACACACACACACACACACACACACACACACACACTGACATATGAGGTGTGTTTGTCTTTGTGTTTATCACAGTGATCACACCAACAGAAGTCCCCAGACCAGTCATTAGACACACATGGCCCTTTTGTTCAGCTTAATCTCCTGTCCAGTTGAGTCTTAATCCACTGCATCACTAAGACACCAAACTGCCCTGAGATGTATCTGATTTCTGTGTTTGTATTAAAGTCCTAAATGTCACATGCTCATTCCCCTTCAAGGAATTATAAATGTTTCATTCTATCCAGTTACCTTTTCAGACTGAAATGAAGTCTGGTGCTAAATGTCAAGTCGAGATGAGTAGCTATCAGAATTATAATTTGCCTTGTTGCATTCTTGTCTCAATTATTTTTTCTTCCTGGGTAAACTTGATTCTGGCCCTCTAAGTGATGAATGCTCAGGGGGGCTTAGAGCGAACACACCAAACTCATCCTTTTCATTTGAAGACAAGCTGTAAAACATGGACACACACAGGCTCCATCTCCGAAAGGCTGTAGTCGTGGCTAGGAGACATCTATCTAATTACAGGCTCCATCTCTAATAGGCTGTAGTCGTGGCTAGGAGACATCTATCTAATTACAGGCTCCATCTCCGATAGGCTGTAGTCGTGGCTAGGAGACATCTATCTAATTACAGGCTCCATCTCTAATAGGCTGTAGTCGTGGCTAGGAGACATCTATCTAATTACAGGCTCCATCTCCGATAGGCTGTAGTCGTGGCTAGGAGACATCTATCTAATTACAGGCTCCATCTCCGATAGGCTGTAGTCGTGGCTTGGAGACATCTATCTAATTACAGGCTCCATCTCCGATAGGCTGTAGTCGTGGCTAGGAGACATCTATCTAATTACAGGCTCCATCTCCGATAGGCTGTAGTCGTGGCTAGGAGACATCTATCTAATTACAGGCTCCATCTCCGATAGGCTGTAGTCGTGGCTAGGAGACATCTATCTAATTACAGGCTCCATCTCTAATAGGCTGTAGTCGTGGCTAGGAGACATCTATCTATATATGCCATTTAGCAGACGCTTTTATCCAAAGCGACTTACAGTCATGTGTGCATACATTCTACGTATGGGTGGTCCCGGGAATCGAACCCACTACCCTGGCGTTACAAGCGCCATGCTCTACCAACTGAGCTACAGAAGGACCATCTCTGATAGGCTGTAGTCGTGGCTAGGAGACATCTATCTAATTACAGGCTCCATCTCTAATAGGCTGTAGTCGTGGCTAGGAGACATCTAATTACAGGCTCCATCTCTAATAGGCTGTAGTCGTGGCTAGGAGACATCTATCTAATTACAGGCACCATCTCTGATAGGCTGTAGTCGTGGCTAGGAGACATCTATCTAATTACAGGCTCCATCTCTGATAGGCTGTAGTCCATCTCTAATAGGCTCCATCTCTAATAGGCTGTAGTCGTGGCTAGGAGACATCTATTACAGGCTCCATCTCTAATAGGCTGTACAGGCATCCATCCATCTCTAATAGGCTGTAGTCGTGGCTAGGAGACATCTATCTAATTACAGGCACCATCTCTGATAGGCTGTAGTCGTGGCTAGGAGACATCTATCTAATTACAGGCTCCATCTCTGATAGGCTGTAGTCGTGGCTAGGAGACATCTATCTAATTACAGGCTCCATCTCTAATAGGCTGTAGTCGTGGCTAGGAGACATCTAATTACAGGCTCCATCTCTAATAGGCTGTAGTTGTGGCTAGGAGACATCTAATTACAGGCTCCATCTCTAATAGGCTGTAGTCGTGGCTAGGAGACATCTAATTACAGGCTCCATCTCTAATAGGCTGTAGTCGTGGCTAGGAGAAATCTAATTACAGGCTCCATCTCTGATAGGCTGTAGTCGTGGCTAGGAGACATCTAATTACAGGCTCCATCTCTAATAGGCTGTAGTCGTGGCTCGGAGACATCTATCTAATTACAGGCTCCATCTCTAATAGGCTGTAGTCGTGGCTAGGAGACATCTAATTACAGGCTCCATCTCTAATAGGCTGTAGTCGTGGCTAGGAGACATCTATCTAATTACAGGCTCCATCTCCGATAGGCTGTAGTCGTGGCTAGGAGACATCTATCTAATTACAGGCTCCATCTCCGATAGGCTGTAGTCGTAGCTAGGAGACATCTATCTAATTACAGGCTCCATCTCTAATAGGCTGTAGTCGTGGCTAGGAGACATCTATCTAATTACAGGCTCCATCTCTAATAGGCTGTAGTCGTGGCTAGGAGACATCTATCTAATTACAGGCTCCATCTCTAATAGGCTGTAGTCGTGGCTAGGAGACATCTAATTACAGGCTCCATCTCTAATAGGCTGTAGTCGTGGCTAGGAGACATCTATCTAATTACAGGCTCCATCTCCGATAGGCTGTAGTCGTGGCTAGGAGACATCTATCTAATTACAGGCTCCATCTCCGATAGGCTGTAGTCGTGGCTTGGAGACATCTATCTAATTACAGGCTCCATCTCCGATAGGCTGTAGTCGTGGCTAGGAGACATCTAATTACAGGCTCCATCTCTAATAGGCTGTAGTCGTGGCTAGGAGACATAATATAATAATAATATATGCCATTTAGCAGACGCTTTTATCCAAAAAACTTACAGTCATGTGTGCATACATTCTACGTATGGGTGGTCCCGGGAATCGAACCCACTACCCTGGCGTTACAAGCGCCATGCTCTACCAACTGAGCTACAGAAGGACATCTATCTAATTACAGGCTCCATCTCTGATAGGCTGTAGTCGTGGCTAGGAGACATCTATCTAATTACAGGCTCCATCTCTGATAGGCTGTAGTCGTGGCTAGGAGACATCTATCTAATTACAGGCTCCATCTCTAATAGGCTGTAGTCGTGGCTAGGAGACATCTATCTAATTACAGGCTCCATCTCCGATAGGCTGTAGTCGTGGCTAGGAGACATCTATCTAATTACAGGCTCCATCTCTAATAGGCTGTAGTCGTGGCTAGGAGACATCTAATTACAGGCTCCATCTCTAATAGGCTGTAGTCATGGCTAGGAGACATCTATCTAATTACAGGCTCCATCTCTAATAGGCTGTAGTCGTGGATAGGAGACATCTAATTACAGGCTCCATCTCTGATAGGCTGTAGTCGTGGCTAGGAGACATCTAATTACAGGCTCCATCTCTAATAGGCTGTAGTCTTGGCTAGGAGACATCTAATTACAGATGAGTGGGATTCCATCATGTGGTATAAATCCACTGACAGTCATATAATAAGGATATACAGTATCCTTGTACCCTCATGTATACCATGATGCATGCTCTGTAGATTGATCCATTTGTTTGATTCTTGAAATTGACACTGAGTTAAGTGTTTTAGATTGGTGGGTCCAATGGATCCCAGCAGAAAATCCTGGCGTTACAGTGATGGATATAATTATGACAGGCAATAGAGCAGTCCTCTTACTGTAGTGTAGACTGGGTGAGAAGTCATGTTAAAATCACCTTCACTTTGTCACGTTGGATCTATACTCTTGCATGGATCTTTGTTGGATATGTGGTCATTGCATCAGTCAAAATCGAAAAGACATTCAAAAGAGCGATATCCAAACCATGCTTAATGTAAGTGTCTGTGATTGAGTCACTCTCTCCACAAAGAGAGGAGAGTAATTGGTAGCTTGGCCTGATAGAGTAGAGGCCACTCACAGTTAACCAGATAAATGAATAGGTATAGCAAAGGCTGGTGTCACTGGCTGGAACCCTAGAACTGTCTGGAACTGTAGAACTGGCTGGAACTGTAGAACTGGCTGGAACTGTAGAACTGGCTGGAACTGTAGAACTGGCTGGAACTGTAGAACTGTAGAACTGGATGTAACTTTATAACTGGGTGTAACTGTAGAACTGGCTAGAACTGTAGAACTGGCTGGAACTGTAGAACTATAAAACTGTCTGTAACTGTGGAACTGACTGGAACTGTAGAACTGGCTATAACTGTAGAACTGTATAACTATCTGGAACTGTAGAACTGTAGAACTGACTGAAACTGTATAACTGTCTGCAACTGTAGAACTGGCTGTAACTGTCGAACTGGCTGTACCTGTAGAACTGTAGAACTGTCTGGAACTGGAGAACTGTAGAACTGACTGAAACTGTATAACTGGCTGCAACTGTAGAACTGGCTGTAACTGTAGAACTGTAAAACTGGCTTTAACAGTGGAACTGACTGGAACTGTAGAACTGGCTGGAACTGTAGAACTGCAGAACTGGCTGTAACTGTAGAACTATCTGGAACTGTAGAACTCGCTGTACCTGTAGAACTGTCAAACTGGCTGTAACTGCATAACTGTCTGGAACTGTAGAACTGTAGAACTGACTGAAACTGTATAACTAGCTGGAACTGTAGAACTGTAACACTGGCTGTAACTGTGGAACTGACTGGAACTGTAGAACTGTCTGGAACTGTAGAACTGGCTAGAACTGTAGAACAGTCTGTAACTGTAGAACTGTAGAACTGTCTGGAAATGTAGAACTGGCTGAAACTGTAGAACTGTCTGGAACTGTAGACCTGGCTGTAACTGTAGAACTGGCTGTAACTGTAGAACAGGCTAGAATTGTAGACCTGGCTGGAACTGTAGAACTGTAAAACTGTCTGGAACTGTCGAACTGACTGGAACTGTAGAACTGGCTGTAACTGTAGAACTGGCTATAACTGTAGAACTGTAGAACTGGCTGTACCTTTAGAACTGTAGAATTGGCTGGAACTGTAGAACTGTAGAACTGACTGAAACTGAATAACTGGCTGGAACTGTAGAACTGTAACACTGGCTGGAACTGTAGAACTGGCTGGAATTATAGAACTGCCTGTAACTCCAGAACTGTAAAACTGGCTGTAACTGTGGAACTGACTGGAACTGTAGAACTAGCTGGAACTGTAAAACTCTAGAACTGGCTGGACTTATAGAACTGCCTGTAACTCTAGAACTGTAAAACTGTCTGGAACTGTGGAACTGACTGGAACTGTAGAACTAGCTGGAACTGTAAAACTCTAGAACTGGCTGGACTTGTAGAACTGGCTATAACAGTAGAACTGTAAAACTGTCTGTAACTGTAGAACTGACTGGAACTGTAGAACTGTAGAACTGACTGGAACTGTAGAACTGTAGAACTGGCTATAACTGTAGAACTGGCTATAACTGTAGAACTGTAGAACTGGCTGTACCTTTAGAACTGTAGAATTGGCTGGAACTGTAGAACTGTCTGGAACTGTAGAACTGTAGAACTGACTGAAACTGAATAACTGGCTGGAACTGTAGAACTGTAACACTGGCTGGAACTGTAGAACTGACTGGAACTGTAGAACTGTAGAACTGACTGGAACTGTAGAACTGTAGAACTGGCTATAACTGTGGAACTGGCTATAACTGTAGAACTGTAGAACTGGCTGTACCTTTAGAACTGTAGAATTGGCTGGAACTGTAGAACTGTCTGGAACTGTAGAACTGTAGAACTGACTGAAACTGAATAACTGGCTGGAACTAGAACTGTAACACTGGCTGGAACTGTAGAACTGGCTGGAATTATAGAACTGGCTGTAACTGAACTGTAACAACTGACTGTAGAACTGGCTGGAAAATGTAGAACTGTGTAACTGCAGAACTGTCTGGAACTGTAGAACTGTAGAACTGACTGAAACTGTATAACTGGCTGGAACTGTAGAACTGTAAAACTGGCTGTAACTGTGGAACTGTAACTGTAGAACTGTAACACTGGCTGGAACTGTGAACTGACTTGAACTGGAACTGTAACACTGGCTGGAACTGACTGGCTGGAATTGTAGAACTGGCTGTAACTCTAGAACTGGCTGTAACTGTAACTGAAACTGTAGAACTGGCTGTAACTGTTGAACTGGCTGTAACTGTTGAATTGGCTCTAACTGTAGAACTGCCTGTAACTGTAGAACTGCCTGTAACTGTAGAACTGCCTGTAACTGTTGAACTGGCTGTAACTGTTGAATTGGCTGTAACTGTAGAACTGCCTGTAACTGTAGAACTGTCAAACTGTCTGGAACTGTAGAACTGTAGAACTGAACTAACTGGCTGTAACTGTAGAAGTGCCTGTAACTGTAGAAGTGCCTGTAACTGTTGAACTGCCTGTAACTGTTGAAATGGCTGTAACTGTTGAACTGGCTATAACTGTTGAACTGGCTGGAACTGTGGAACTGACTGTAACTGTAGAACTGCCTGTAACTGTTGAACTGGCTGTAACTGTTGAATTGGCTGTAACTGTAGAACTGCCTGTAACTGTAGAACTGCCTGTAACTGTAGAACTGGCTGTAACTGTTGAATTGGCTGTAACTGTTGAACTGGCTGTAACTGTTGAACTGCATGTAACTGTAGAACTGCCTGTAACTGTTGAATTGGATGTAACTGTAGAACTGCCTGTAACTGTAGAACTGCCTGTAACTGTAGAACTGCCTGTAACTGTAGAACTGCCTGTAACTGTAGAAGTGCCTGTAACTGTTGAATTGGCTGTAACTGTTGAATTGGCTGTAACTGTTGAACTGGCTGTAACTGTTGAACTGCCTGTAACTGTAGAACTGCCTGTAACTGTTGAACTGCCTGTAACTGTTGAACTGCCTGTAACTGTAGAACTGCCTGTAACTGTTGAATTGGCTGTAACTGTAGAACTGCCTGTAACTGTTGAACTGTATGTAACTGTTGAACTGCCTGTAACTGTAGAACTGCCTGTAACTGTAGAACTGCCTGTAACTGTTGAACTGGCTGTAACTGTTGAATTGGCTGTAACTGTTGAACTGGCTGTAACTGTAGAACTGCCTGTAACTGTAGAACTGCCTGTAACTGTTGAACTGCCTGTAACTGTTGAACTGGCTGTACCTTTAGAACTGTAGAATTGGCTGGAACTGTAGAACTGTAGAACTGACTGAAACTGAATAACTGGCTGGAACTGTAGAACTGTAACACTGGCTGGAACTGTAGAACTGGCTGGAATTATAGAACTGCCTGTAACTCCAGAACTGTAAAACTGTCTGGAACTGTGGAACTGACTGGAACTGTAGAACTAGCTGGAACTGTAAAACTCTAGAACTGGCTGGACTTATAGAACTGCCTGTAACTCTAGAACTGTAAAACTGTCTGGAACTGTGGAACTGACTGGAACTGTAGAACTAGCTGGAACTGTAAAACTCTAGAACTGGCTGGACTTGTAACTGGCTATAACAGTAGAACTGGTCTGTAACTGTAGAACTGACTGGAACTGTAACTGTAGAACTGACTGGAACTGTAGAACTGTAGAACTGGCTGTAACTGTAGAACTGGCTATAACTGTACTGTAGAACTGCCTGTAACTGGAACTGTAGAACTGTCTGGAACTGTAGAACTGTAGAACTGACTGAAACTGAATAACTGGCTGGAACTGTAGAACTGTAACACTGGCTGGAACTGTAGAACTGGCTGGAATTATAGAACTGGCTGTAACTGTAGAACTGTAAAACTGGCTGTAACTGTGGAACTGACGGGAACTGTAGAACTGGCTGTAACTGTAGAAATGTAGAACTGGCTGTAACTGCAGAACTGTCTGGAACTGTAGAACTGTAGAACTGACTGAAACTGTATAACTGGCTGGAACTGTAGAACTGTAAAACTGGCTGTAACTGTGGAACTGACTTGAACTGTAGAACTGTAACACTGGCTGGAACTGAACTGCCTGTAAACTGTAACACTGGCTGGAACTGTAGAACTGGCTGGAATTGTAGAACTGGCTGTAACTCTAGAACTGTAGAACTGGCTGTAACTGTGGAACTGACTGGAACTGTAACTGTTGAACTGGCTGTAACTGTTGAATTGGCTCTAACTGTAGAACTGCTGTAACTGTAGAACTGCCTGTAACTGTAGAACTGCCTGTAACTGTTGAACTGGCTGTAACTGTTGAATTGGCTGTAACTGTAGAACTGCCTGTAACTGTAGAACTGTCTGGAACTGTAGAACTGTAGAACTGAACTAACTGGCTGTAACTGTAGAAGTGCCTGTAACTGTAGAAGTGCCTGTAACTGTTGAACTGCCTGTAACTGTTGAAATGGCTGTAACTGTTGAACTGGCTATAACTGTTGAACTGGCTGTAACTGTAGAACTGCCTGTAACTGTAGAACTGCCTGTAACTGTTGAACTGGCTGTAACTGTTGAATTGGCTGTAGAACTGCCTGTAACTGTAGAACTGCCTGTAACTGTAGAACTGGCTGTAACTGTTGAATTGGCTGTAACTGTTGAACTGGCTGTAACTGTTGAACTGCATGTAACTGTAGAACTGCCTGTAACTGTTGAATTGGATGTAACTGTAGAACTGCCTGTAACTGTTGAACTGCCTGTAACTGTAGAACTGCCTGTAACTGGTGCCTGTAACTGTTGAACTGTAACTGTTGAATAACTGTTGAACTGAACTGTAGAACTGCCTGTAACTGTTGAACTGCCTGTAACTGTTGAACTGCCTGTAACTGTAGAACTGCCTGTAACTGTTGAATTGGCTGTAACTGTTGAATTGGCTGTAACTGTAGAACTGCCTGTAACTGTTGAACTGCATGTAACTGTTGAACTGCCTGTAACTGTAGAACTGCCTGTAACTGTAGAACTGCCTGTAACTGTTGAACTGGCTGTAACTGTTGAACTGTAACTGTTGAACTGGCTGTAACTGTAGAACTGCCTGTAACTGTAGAACTGCCTGTAACTGTTGAACTGCCTGTAACTGTTGAACTGGCTGTACCTTTAGAACTGTAGAATTGGCTGGAACTGTAGAACTGTAACTGACTGAAACTGAATAACTGGCTGGAACTGTAGAACTGTAACACTGGCTGGAACTGTAGAACTGGCTGGAACTGCCTGTAACTCCAGAACTGTAAAACTGTCTGGAACTGTGGAACTGACTGGAACTGTAGAACTAGCTGGAACTGTAAAACTCTAGAACTGGCTGGACTTATAGAACTGCCTGTAACTCTAGAACTGTAAAACTGTCTGGAACTGTGGAACTGACTGGAACTGTAGAACTAGCTGGAACTGTAAAACTCTAGAACTGGCTGGACTTGTAGAACTGGCTATAACAGTAGAACTGTAAAACTGTCTGTAACTGTTGACTGGAACTGTAGAACTGCTGACTGGAACTGTAGAACTGTAGAACTGGCTATAACTGTAGAACTGGCTATAACTGTAGAACTGTAGAACTGGCTGTACCTTTAGAACTGTAGAATTGGCTGGAACTGTAGAACTGTCTGGAACTGTAGAACTGTAGAACTGACTGAAACTGAATAACTGGCTGGAACTGTAGAACTGTAACACTGGCTGGAACTGTAGAACTGGCTGGAATTATAGAACTGGCTGTAACTGTAGAACTGTAAAACTGGCTGTAACTGTGGAACTGACGGGAACTGTAGAACTGGCTGTAACTGTAGAAATGTAGAACTGGCTGTAACTGCAGAACTGTCTGGAACTGTAGAACTGTAGAACTGACTGAAACTGTATAACTGGCTGGAACTGTAAAACTGTCTTGAACTGTGGAACTGACTGGAACTGTAGAACTGTCTGGAACTGTAGAACTGTAGAACTGACTGAAACTGTATAACTGGCTGGAACTGTAGAACTGTAAAACTGGCTGTAACTGTGGAACTGACTTGAACTGTAGAACTGTAACACTGGCTGGAACTGTGGAACTGACTTGAACTGTAGAACTGCCTGTAACTGTTGAACTGGCTGTAACTGTTGAATTGGCTGTAACTGTAGAACTGCCTGTAACTGTAGAACTGCCTGTAACTGTAGAACTGGCTGTAACTGTTGAATTGGCTGTAACTGTTGAACTGGCTGTAACTGTAGAACTGCCTGTAACTGTAGAACTGTCAAACTGTCTGGAACTGTAGAACTGTAGAACTGAACTAACTGGCTGTAACTGTAACCTGTAACTGTAGAAGTGCCTGTAACTGTTGAACTGCCTGTAACTGTTGAAATGGCTGTAACTGTTGAACTGGCTATAACTGTTGAACTGGCTGTAACTGTAGAACTGCCTGTAACTGTAGAACTGCCTGTAACTGTTGAACTGGCTGTAACTGTTGAATTGGCTGTAACTGTAGAACTGGTAACTGTAGAACTGCCTGTAACTGAAACTGGCTGTAACTGTTGAATTGGCTGTAACTGTTGAACTGGCTGTAACTGTTGAACTGCATGTAACTGTAGAACTGCCTGTAACTGTTGAATGTAACTGTAGAATTGCCTGTAACTGTAGAACTGCCTGTAACTGTTTAACTGGCTGTAACTGTTGAACTGCCTGTAACTGTAGAACTGCCTGTAACTGTTGAATTGGCTGTAACTGTTGAATTGGCTGTAACTGTAGAACTGGCTGTAACTGTTGAACTGGCTGTAACTGTTGAACTGGCTTTAACTGTTGAACTGCCTGTAACTGTAGAACTGCCTGTAACTGTAGAACTGCCTGTAACTGTTGAATTGGCTGTAACTGTTGAATTGGCTGTAACTGTAGAACTGCCTGTAACTGTTGAACTGGCTGTAACTGTTGAACTGCCTGTAACTGTAGAACTGCCTGTAACTGTTGAACTGCCTGTAACTGTTGAACTGGCTGTAACTGTTGAATTGGCTGTAACTGTTGAACTGGCTGTAACTGTAGAACTGCCTGTAACTGTAGAACTGCCTGTAACTGTTGAACTGCCTGTAACTGTTGAACTGGCTGTAACTGTTGAACTGGCTATAACTGTTGAACTGGCTGTAACTGTAGAACTGCCTGTAACTGTAGAACTGCCTGTAACTGTTGAACTGGCTGTAACTGTTGAATTGGCTGTAACTGTAGAACTGCCTGTAACTGTAGAACGGCCTGTAACTGTAGAACTGGCTGTAACTGTTGAATTGGCTGTAACTGTTGAACTGGCTGTAACGGTTGAACTGCCTGTAACTGTAGAACTGCCTGTAACTGTTGAATTGTCTGTAACTGTTGAATTGGATGTAACTGTTGAATTGGCTGTAACTGTTGAACTGCCTGTAACTGTTGAACTGGCTGTAACTGTTGAATTGGCTGTAACTGTTGAATTGGCTGTAACTGTTGAACTGGCTGTAACTGTTGAACTGGCTGTAACTGTTGAACTGGCTGTAACTGTTGAACTGGCTGTAACTGTTGAACTGGCTGTAACTGTTGAACTGGCTGTAACTGTTGAACTGGCTGTAACTGTTGAACTGGCTATAACTGTTGAACTGGCTGTAACTGTTGAACTGGCTGTAACTGTTGAACTGGCTGTAACTGTAGAACTGCCTGTAACTGTTGAACTGGCTATAACTGTTGAACTGGCTGTAACTGTTGAACTGGCTGTAACTGTTGAACTGGCTGTAACTGTTGAACTGGGTGGAACTGTAGAACTGCCTGTAACTGTTGAACTGGCTATAACTGTTGAACTGGCTGTAACTGTTGAACTGGCTGTAACTGTTGAACTGGCTGTAACTGTTGAACTGGCTGTAACTGTTGAACTGGCTGTAACTGTTGAACTGGGTGGAACTGTAGAACTGCCTGTAACTGTTGAACTGGCTATAACTGTTGAACTGGCTGTAACTGTTGAATTGGCTGTAACTGTTGAATTGGCTGTAACTGTTGAATTGGCTGTAACTGTAGAACTGCCTGTAACTGTTGAACTGGCTATAACTGTTGAACTGGCTGTAACTGTTGAACTGGCTGTAACTGTTGAACTGCCTGTAACTGTAGAACTGGGTGGAACTGTAGAACTGCCTGTAACTGTAGAACTGCCTGTAACTGTAGAACTGGCTGTAACTGTAGAACTGCCTGTAACTGTAGAACTGCCTGTAACTGTTGAATTGGCTGTAACTGTAGAACTGCCTGTAACTGTAGAACTGCCTGTAACTGTAGAACTGGCTGTAACTGTTGAACTGCCTGTAACTGTAGAACTGGCTGTAACTGTTGAACTGCCTATAACTGTTGAACTGGCTGTAACTGTTGAATTGGCTGTAACTGTAGAACTGCCTGTAACTGTAGTACTGCCTGTAACTGTTGAACTGGCTGTAAATGTAGAACTGCCTGTAACTGTAGAACTGCCTGTAAATGTTGAACTGGCTGTAACTGTTGAACTGGCTGTAACTGTTGAATTGGCTGTAACTGTAGAACTGGGTGTAACTGTAGAACTGCCTGTACCTGTAGTACTGCCTGTAACTGTTGAACTGGCTGTAACTGTAGAACTGCCTGTAACTGTAGAACTGCCTGTAACTGTTGAACTGGCTGTAACTGTAGAACTGGGTGTAACTGTAGAACTGCCTGTAACTGTAGTACTGCCTGTAACTGTAGAACTGGGTGTAACTGTAGAAGTGCCTGTAACGGTAGAACTGCCTGTAACTGTAGAACTGCCTGTAACTGTTGAACTGGCTGTAACTGTTGAATTGGCTGTAACTGTAGAACTGGGTGGAACTGTGAAAATGGCCAATAAGACCAGAGTGAGTGTTCAGTCAGAACTACAGCTCCTACACTACTCTGAAACTGTCCAATGCGCAACTGGCACAAACAGCCTGTATGGCCATTCAGAACTAGGGTATGGACTAAACACACATTTTGTGTTTTATACCAATCCATTTACTCCATTCCGGCCATTATTATGAGCCGTCCTCCCCTCAGCAACCTCTGCTGGTGTGTGTGTGTGTGTGTGTGTGTGTGTGTGTGTGTGTGTGTGTGTGTGTGTGTGTGTGTGTGTGTGTGTGTGTGTGTGTGTGTGTGTGTGTGTGTGTGTGTGTGTGTGTGTGTGTGTGTACCTGGACGTGTGTAAGAGAGAGTCACTTATTGCTCTATATTGCAGCGAAATTACAAAAATGGGAGCAGTGATTGCTGTCCAGAGGTGTTGCTTCATTCTGGCATTTGAGTCAAATCAACCTGTAATGATATTGGCTTACTGTGACCGAGGGAAGCAATCCGATAAGGCCGCGCCTAACCAACTGGTGCTCTCGCTAGCCGACCCTCTCTCACTCCTTAAACCATTATTCAAACCGTAACAAGGCGATTCATTTAGTCTGTCTGCGAGCAGAATTAGATTCTCGCTTGAGCGAGCGTGAAGCAAAATATAAAGATGTTCACTGCACCAAACACACATCATTTACATAATTTCAACTTGGGGTTTGGACAGTAATAAAGAGTTATGATAAAACTGTCATTATGGCGAGGAATGTAGCGAGGACAGAAGCGGAGCTGTGGAAGATTAATACGAGCTCTCCATAGTACTGAAATGTCATGAGACTTCAAAAAATGAGTGGCTTCGTTTTGGATAACCTACCTGTTTGGCCTTGCAATTTATGGTGTGTGTGTATGTGTGCGTGGGTGTGTGTGTGTGTGTGTGTGTGTGTGTGTGTGTGTGTGTGTGTGTGTGTGTGTGTGTGTGTGTGTGTGTGTGTGTGTGTGTGTGTGTGTGTGTGTGTGTGTGTGTGTGTGTGTGTGTGTGTGTGTGTGTGTGTGTGTGTGTGTGAGTGCGTGATTTCTGTGTATGTGCACACTCTCAAAGGTGTCTATACGATCAATAAATGAAGACTTTTAGTTTTTATCAAAGATAATCTGTAATTAGTATTACGCGATTACACTGATTAATCATGTAACTGTAATTAACTAGGAAGTCGGGGCACCAAGGAAAATATTCAGATTACAAAGTTATCATTTCCTAATATAACTTTTCAGATATTTTATATCTGATCAATTAGTCTTCGAATTATTTAATTATTTACTTTACCTCACGTTAGTCTCATTCCAAACGTCGTAAATTGTTGGTTATCTGCATGATCCCAGTCTTCACTATGAGTCATCCATACATCAATTGTCTTAAATCATTTATTTACTAACTAAGTAATTCACAGAAATGCATAAACAAACAAAGTAAAAATGGTTACAAGAAATGACAGGGGAATGTGCCCTAGTGGGCTAAACCGGAATGGCGGCTTGTTGTACAAAAGGGAAGTGGGGGTCGACTGAGAAGACAATGCACAGTTGATAATTATAACAATTGAAATTCTAATCCTTTGCACATGAACGCTCACTCATTCGGGAACAACTGCAATCAATATATATATTTACGCTCGGTGTGTCGTCGGGATCTCTGCTGAAAAGTATGTTTCTGTTGGAGAGTTTCCATCCTCTCTCTCTCTGTCGTGGGTAGTTCTGAGTGACATTCATTCATGTTGTTGTAGAATGGATGTCTCGGCGGTTGTCATTCTTCTCGTTCATTCCTAGCTGCAGACTAGTAATTAATATCAAAGACTTGTTCTTATTCTGTCGGTATCGATAGTCTAAGAGTTTAACCACGTTCTATGGTTAAAAGATTCAGCAATCGTCTCAACCTTTGTCCTCTCGTAATGGAGAAAAACATGGTCTGGTGATAGAAACCACGATTGTTTTTTTTCCCCGGAAGGGCAGAAAAGGGCCTGTCCCAGGATGCCAGACCATTACTGTGCTATGGGTGGTCCTCTGATTTAGTTCAACTCAAAAAGGAGTTGGAGTTTCCTTCATTAAAAAGTCCAAAATCACATTACACAATTTTACAAACAGTATCATCCTCACTCATTAATTTATACAACAATTAGAGGTAAACCTCACATCTGAGGCTATTATATAAACAGCGTTATGGTGATGTGGCTGCACCGTCTCCCATGAGCCTCACTAAAATGTAACAAACGGACCAGTTTGTAGCTGGATTCTTCACCAATCTTTTATACCTTCTCCGGAACATTAATGTTCGGACCTCAAGTTCTGTGCGATGGAAGAAATTCCTTTGTTCTCTATGAAACTTCACTCTGTCTCTATACTGTGGCCATGAGGAGTTATCCTCAGGAATTTCTGACCTCTCTCTGACCACAGCAGCCTGTGTGCAGGAGGCAGGGAGAGAGGGATGGGGCTTGCCGTACCCAAAGAGGGCAACGTCATGACAAAGGGTACGGTTCGGGTATAGTATTGTTATTGGGGTACAAAAATATCAAAATACACATAATGTACCTTCAGAGGTACACATGTAATATCACATGGTACTGTTCGGTACCTTTTAGGCTACATGTGCGGATAATCTAGTATAATGATATTATGAATGTGAAGGTACAATCATCACACACAGTCAAAAACCACACCCTCATTATCATATTTCCCAGCATGCTCTATTTCAGGTAATTTAAAAAAAATGTTTTGTTTTAATATGTGAGTTTTTGCATGCAAATTTAGGGTACCTTTTTGTACCTGTACTAACTTGTCCCCTAAGCCTTAGGGCTTAAGGTTCACTATTGGCTATTTTAAGGTACTAAATGCAAGGGTACAATTATGTACTTATAGCTAAAGGTATGAAGGATGCACCTTACAGGCTACCATTACATTGACACCCTGTAAGCCGTCGATTTAAATTTTCCGTCATTAAGATGTGTGATGCACAATGTCCATCAACACATCTCCTTTGCCACTAGGGGCGCTAAAGTCCTTAGACCCCTCTTCCCACAAGCAAGCATAGAAGGTACCTACCTACCTTGTTTGCCATTAGGCAAATCAGATCATGACTCCGTACATCTTCCTGTTTACAAGCAGATGGTCAAAGAGGAATTACCTTTGACATGCTCCATTGAGCAATTGTCACCAGAATCAGAGGATACTCCAATTTCCCGGGCCTTCCTACTACACCTCCTGAACTCCAGTCACCCAAACCATAGACTGTTCTCTCTGCTTCCGCAGGGCAAGCAGTACTGGTGCATCATGTCTGTCACCAACAGGCTCCTGAACAGCTTCTATCCCCAAGCCATAAGACTGCTAAATAGCTAACAGAATGGCTACACAGACTCTGAGTTGACCTTGTATTTAATGTTTTACTTTATCACTTCATGCACACTCACAGGGCTCTACACACTCACAGGGCTCTACACACTCACAGGGCTCTACACACTCACCGGGCTCTACACACTCACCGGGCTCTACACACTCACCGGGCTCTACACACTCACAGGGCTCTACACACTCACCGGGCTCTACACACTCACAGGGCTCTACACACTCACAGGGCTCTACACACTCACCGGGCTCTACACACTCACAGGGCTCTACACACTCACAGGGCTCTACACATTCACCGGGCTCTACACACTCACAGGGCTCTACACACTCACAGGGCTCTACACATTCACCGGGCTCTACACACTCACAGTGCTCTACACACTCACAGGGCTCTACACACTCACAGGGCTCTACACACTCACAGGGCTCTACACACTCACGGGGCCCCACACACTCACAGTGCTCTACACACTCACAGGGCCCTACACACTCGCAGGGCCCTACACACTGACAGTGTCCTACACACTCACACACACTCACAGAGGCCTACACACTGACAGGGCCCTACACACTCACACACACTCACATAGTCCTACACACTGACAGGGCCCTACACACTGACAGTGTCCTACACACTCACACACACTCACAGAGCCCTACACACTCGCCGGGCCCTGCACACTCAAGCACCATGACTCCAAAACACACATAAAGTACACACACACTCACATCCAATGTTATTTTTTACGCTGCTGCTGCTCTGTTTTAAATATCCTTATGCCTAGTCGCCTTACCCCTATACATATCTACCTCACTCACTGCAGTATTCCTGCACATTGGAAATATGGTATTGGAACTGACCCTGTATATACTGTAGCTTCTTACTTTCTCGTGTTCTCCCTATTTCTTACTTGTTTATGTATTACATTTATTTGATTTAACTTTTATTTAACTCGACAAGTCAGTTAAGAACAAATTCCTATTTACAATGACGGCCTACCAAAAGGCAAAAGGCCTCCTGCGGGGGATGGGGGACTGGGATTATAAAAACAATATAAATATAGGACAAAATACACATCACAACAAGAGAGACACAATACTACATAAAGCGAGACCTAAAACAACAACATAACAAGACAGCAACACATGACAACACAGCATGGTAGCAACACAGCATGGTAGCAACACAGCATGGTAGCAACACAGCATGGTAGCAACACAACATGGTAGTAGCACAGCATGGTAGCAACACAGCATGGTAGCAACACAACATGGTAGTAGGACAACATGGTAGTAGCACAACATGGTAGTGTGTTTTGGTAGTGTGTTTTTGTTCTATCTTGTTATTTTTTTGTGCTACATTCATATTGATTACTGCGTTGTTGGGTTTGGAGCTTGCAAGAAAGGCATATAAATCACTGTACTTGTACACGTGACATTATACACTTGAAACTTGAAATCCCTTTAAAGAACAAATCGAAACGTTTATTTTTGAGAGTGTAGTGTAGGCATGCACTTGCATCTGAAATTGCCTCTGCATCGAGTGCTTTTATACATGTGTATATCTATGCATAGCTACGTGTCTCCTGTGTATGTTTACCTTTAAGTGGCTCATTTTCTGACCAAGGTCACATTCTGTGCTGAAGAAGGAAGTAAAGGTCTTTCTGTCTACACTGTACAAACCTCCATCCATTATATCAAGGCATAATGAATGTAGGACTGTAGCTCACAGTGCTCTCAGCCTCAGGTAAGGAATAGCTGCTGGGGGTACACTATGTGTTGTCTGCAGTCAACTGAAACATCTCTCTACCCTGAGGGTACAACGAGAGTGTAGCCTGTGAGTATACACTGAGTATACCAAAAATTGAGTATACTAAACCTAATATATTGAGTTGACCTCAGAACAGCCTACATTTCTTCCGGGCATGGACTCTACAAGGTGTTGAAAGCGTTCCACAGGGATGCTGGCCCATGTTGACTCCAATGCTTCCCACAGTTGTGTCGAGTTGGCTGGGTGTCCTTTGGGTGGTGGACCATTCTTGATACACACGGGAAACTGTTGAGTGTGGAAAAACCCAGCAGCGTTGCAGTTCTTGACACAACCGGTGCGCCTTGCACCTACCACCGTACCCCGTTCAAATTCACTTAAATCTTTTGTCTTGCACATTCAACCTCTGAATGGCACAACTATGTCTCAATTGTCTCAAGGCTTAAAAATATATGTTTAACCTGTCTCCTCCCCTTCATCTACACCAGTGGTCACCAACTGGTCGATCTTCAAGGTGTTACTAGTTGATCGCCAAACAGTTCTGTAGAAAAGCCAACGATAAAGGACAGAGTTGTCTTTGATAAAGGCTTGCACTCCTTTTTATTTTTTGTTTGTGTTGCGCTGTTGGTGGTAGGTGCACTTGATTCAGAAGCCCTGTTGGTGGTAGGTGCACTTGATTCAGAAGCCCTGTTGGTGGTAGGTGCACTTGATTCAGAAGCCCTGTTGGTGGTAGGTGCACTTGATTCAGAAGCCCTGTTGGTGGTAGGTGCACTTGATTCAGAAGCCCTGTTGGTGGTAGGTGCACTTGATTCAGAAGCCCTGATGGTGGTAGGTGCACTTGATTCAGAAGCCCTGTTGGTGGTAGGTGCACTTGATTCAGAAGCCCTGTTGGTGGTAGGTGCACTTGATTCAGAAGCCCTGTTGGTGGTAGATGCACTTGATTCAGAAGCCCTGTTGGTGGTAGGTGCACTTGATTCAGAAGCCCTGTTGGTGGTAGGTGCACTTGATTCAGAAGCCCTGTTGGTGGTAGGTGCACTTGATTCAGAAGCCCTGTTGGTGGTAGGTGCACTTGATTCAGAAGCCCTGTTGGTGGTAGGTGCACTTGATTCAGAAGCCCTGTTGGTGGTAGGTGCACTTGATTCAGAAGCCCTGTTGGTGGTAGGTGCACTTGATTCAGAAGCCCTGTTGGTGGTAGGTACACTTGATTCAGAAGCCCTGCACACCGGGTGGGCAATGTTCCCATTTTCAACCATTTCATTTGTCTGAAAATACCAACTCCACCTACTTCCACTCACACTGCAGCTGCAATGAATGAGTAGCCAAGTGTATCGACAGCCCTGTGTTGTTATTATAATTAGCAGCTCATCATGTCTATTTTAATGTTGAGGAATATTTAACTTTCTCTGGTCTTAGGATCAACATGAATTTGTGGTGCGACTTCGGTTTCACCATCAGGTGGAAGACTCTGGTCAGCCTCACCGAAGGAAAGGAAGGAGAGAGCAGGGACCGTGAGAGGCAGAACCTCTGTCTGGTCAGTCTCACCAAAGGAAAGGAAGGAGAGAGCAGGGACCGTGAGAGGCAGACCCTCTGTCTGGTCAGTCTCACCAAAGGAAAGGAAGGAGAGAGCAGGGACCGTGAGAGGCAGACCCTCTGTCTGGTCAGTCTCACCGGAGGAAAGGAAGGAGAGAGCAGGGACCGTGAGAGGCAGACCCTCTGTCTGGTCAGTCTCACCGAAGGAAAGGAAGGAGAGAGCAGGGACCGTGAGAGGCAGACCCTCTACCTGGTCAGTCTCACCGAAGGAAAGGAAGGAGAGAGCAGGGACCGTGAGAGGCAGACCCTCTGTCTGGTCAGTCTCACCGGAGGAAAGGAAGGAGAGAGCAGGGACCGTGAGAGGCAGACCCTCTGTCTGGTCAGTCTCACCGAAGGAAAGGAAGGAGAGAGCAGGGGCCGTGAGAGGCAGACCCTCTACCTGGTCAGTCTCACCGGAGGAAAGGAAGGAGAGAGCAGGGACCGTGAGAGGCAGACCCTCTGATGCTATCTCCCTCCGCTGAGACTAATGCTGTGTTCAAAATAACTTGGAACTCGGAAATCTCCAACCTCCAACTTCAGTTCATTCAATACAACTGGGAACTGAAAAGAACTAGATCCGACTGGGAAAAATAGTTTTGAACGGTCATCCAACTCTGAATTCGAAGTAAGAAACTGATCTTTCTAGAGCACCAACACTCTGACCCGAAGATCACTTGTTGTTTTTCTTCATCAGATGCAGGCACCATCAGTCAAGTAAAACAAAAACAAAAAATATTAGCTAATTATTTCAATTTATGCTAAGCTGTGCCTCCCAGTGGTACAACAACTGATCTATTTTATCAAAGCTTGAGGTTTGAAATATAATATGGTCTGAGAAGAACAATATTGGCAGGCCAGGTATTTAAACAATATGCTGTGATACTGTATTAGACCTACAGAACAAACCTAGTTTTTATTAGGTTCATGTTACATTTTTTAAGTCATGTTTAAAACAAATTCTGAGTGGTAGATATCAGGTTGCATTTTGACTGAGAAAGTGAAACTTTGCTGACCCTTTATCTCAGCTGATTGAAGAGGATTTAACAAGTGACATCAATAAGGAATCATATCTTTCACCTGGATTCACCTGGTCTATGTCATGGAAAGAGCAGGTGTTTTTAATGTTTTGTACACTCAGTGTATACAGTATCTATGCCAGTCTAAGGAAATCACTACGTGTTCTCTAGCTAGTAGCACTTAGCTGGTCAATGGTCTCCATTTTTTGTTATTTTTCTGTTAGCAACCTGGCGGTCAACCGTCCTAAGTATTCAGCTGAAGGTCCAACTATTTGCTTTTCTGTTCAACAATGTAGGAACCAAAATGGGGCGATAAGGGGAATGAAAGTCACACAAATCAAACCAGCACATCTAATAGCATTATAGATCCTGCAACAGTGGAATTGCTTTTCTGCAAGTGTGTAGCATGCAGGGTAATTTACCATCCATCACTGGCAAATGGCCTTAAAATGGCATTTGATGTACATTGAAGTACACTGTATTCTCCCCCAGACAGGAGGCAGCACAGTGTTTAACAGGGGAGGGGATTATGAAGATGGCTATAGAACCTATTCGAGTGTGTGGTGACTTTTTATGTCACTATCATATTGCAGTCAGTAGCTTAGTGGGCTATTATAGTTTGACAGGCTTTGACCTCAACCGATCATCTTCAATAGGAAGTGTAAGCACCAGTTTCGATATGCAATGTCTTTTTATTATTTGTGAGTGTCCGGCTTGCTCTATTCTCTATTCATACCTGGAGAAAAAAATAAATGTTCAGGATGAAAATTGGCTGTAAATTACCTCTGTCAATGTACAGTATCTTCTGCTTGTGGGTGCAACCTGGATGTTTGCAGAGGCTGAAAGAAGTGTGTTTGTGTACCTATACATCCATCAAACTGACACACACACACACACACACACACACACACACACACACACACACACACACACACACACACACACACACACACACACACACACACACACACACACACACACACACACACACACACACACACACACACACACACACAGCCCCCATCTCCCACCGTACCCTTCACGCAGACAGTGTTCCCTGAGCATTAAAACTGGCTGAGGCTGAGATAGAGTAGGAGGAAGTATGTCACTACCACCAGGGGAATGGGGCGGGGCAGCACAACAGCACAACTAAACTAAGATTAATCTCCACCACTTCCTGGACCTAACCCGTTTATTAATAAACCATATCCGTGAAGGAAGGACTATAAAATGTTCTTTACTTTCATAACCTTGTTCATAACCTGAACACAATGACTTTAGGATGTAATTATCTTCCTGAAAGGAATAACGGTGATATTGCCTGTGCTTTAACAAACACACTGTCTCCTCTGACAGTACATCTGCCCAGACCCAAATAGAGCATGCTCAGAGGTTTTTGTGTGTTCTGACACTGTTCAACCAGAGTGGCGCATCGATGCAGTGTCCCACAGTGACATTAAACTTGGAGAATCTTATTGTGTCAAGCAATAAGACATCTCTCTTGACACAAGGCATTATTGAAAAAATCTGTGGGGGGGGTCTCTTTATTGAAAGAGTATCAATTTCAAAACAAAGTCAAGATGGCAGTTGCACAGGATCCATATTTAATAGTGGCAAATGCAGCAAACTCTATTGAGGAAAATCAATACGTCTTTCACATCTTGTCATATATAACCTCTCTGTAAACTACTGCCTTCCTCTGTTTCTCTGAAAGGGGACTAGTACAGCCGACAGTGTTGTAAACAGTGGTGTCGACGACAATGATTTCTTCATGACTTGAGGACAAAACTGCCCTTATCATTTACAATGTGGCTGTGTGAGACTACTGTACAGACGAAATCAATGGATGTGAATAGCAATAACAAGAGAAGAAGAAGAGAGACATGAAATATGGTAGAGCTGATGTTATGGTGCAGTGCGGGTGATGATGTGGTCTCAGCGTGTGTATGAATGTCATCGCTATGCCACTGCTTCTCGCGGTAATGATATCACAGGGGGAGTGAAGGCAGGGTCGGGGATGGGGGGGTGGCGGTCTCCTCTGATAACCCAGTGATGTGCCAAGCAGCTTGCTCAGCAGGTGGGAGTCTCCTCTGATAACCCAGTGATGTGCCAAGCAGCTTGCTCAGCAGGTGGGGGTCTCCTCTGATAACCCAGTGATGTGCCAAGCAGCTTGCTCAGCAGGTGGGGGTCTCCTCTGATAACCCAGTGATGTGCCAAGCAGCTTGCTCAGCAGGTGGGGGTCTCCTCTGATAACCCAGTGATGTGCCAAGCAGCTTGCTCAGCAGGTGGGGGTCTCCTCTGATAACCCAGTGATGTGCCAAGCAGCTTGCTCAGCAGGTGGGGTCTCCTCTGATAACCCAGTGATGTGCCAAGCAGCTTGCTCAGCAGGTGGGGTCTCCTCTGATAACCCAGTGATGTGCCAAGCAGCTTGCTCAGAAGGTGGGGGTCTCCTCTGATAACCCAGTGATGTGCCAAGCAGCTTGCTCAGCAGGTGGGGGTCTCCTCTGATAACCCAGTGATGTGCCAAGCAGCTTGCTCAGCAGGTGGGGGTCTCCTCTGATAACCCAGTGATGTGCCAAGCAGCTTGCTCAGCAGGTGGGAGTCTCCTCTGATAACCCAGTGATGTGCCAAGCAGCTTGCTCAGCAGGTGGGGGTCTCCTCTGATAACCCAGTGATGTGCCAAGCAGCTTGCTCAGCAGGTGGGGGTCTCCTCTGATAACCCAGTGATGTGCCAAGCAGCTTGCTCAGCAGGTGGGGGTCTCCTCTGATAACCCAGTGATGTGCCAAGCAGCTTGCTCAGCAGGTGGGGTCTCCTCTGATAACCCAGTGATGTGCCAAGCAGCTTGCTCAGCAGGTGGGGGTCTCCTCTGATAACCCAGTGATGTGCCAAGCAGCTTTCTCAGCAGGTGGGGGTCTCCTCTGATAACCCAGTGATGTGCCAAGCAGCTTGCTCAGCAGGTGGGGGTCTCCTCTGATAACCCAGTGATGTACCAAGCAGCTTGCTCAGCAGGTGGGGGTCTCCTCTGATAACCCAGTGATGTGCCAAGCAGCTTGCTCAGCAGGTGGGGGTCTCCTCTGATAACCCAGTGATGTGCCAAGCAGCTTGCTCAGCAGGTGGGGGTCTCCTCTGATAACCCAGTGATGTGCCAAGCAGCTTGCTCAGCAGGTGGGAGTCTCCTCTGATAACCCAGTGATGTGCCAAGCAGCTTGCTCAGCAGGTGGGAGTCTCCTCTGATAACCCAGTGATGTGCCAAGCAGCTTTCTCAGCAGGTGGGGGTCTCCTCTGATAACCCAATGATGTGCCAAGCAGCTTGCTCAGCAGGTGGGAGTCTCCTCTGATAACCCAGTGATGTGCCAAGCAGCTTGCTCAGCAGGTGGGAGTCTCCTCTGATAACCCAGTGATGTGCCAAGCAGCTTGCTCAGCAGGTGGGGTCTCCTCTGATAACCCAGTGATGTGCCAAGCAGCTTGCTCAGCAGGTGGGAGTCTCCTCTGATAACCCAGTGATGTGCCAAGCAGCTTGCTCAGCAGGTGGAGGTCTCCTCTGATAACCCAGTGATGTGCCAAGCAGCTTGCTCAGCAGGTGGGGGTCTCCTCTGATAACCCAGTGATGTGCCAAGCAGCTTGCTCAGCAGGTGGGAGTCTCCTCTCTATACCCCACAACACCTAAACTACTGTAACAGATCCTCTCTATACCCCACAACACCTAAACTACTGTAACAGATCCTCTCTATACCCCACAACACCTAAACTACTGTAACAGATCCTCTCTATACCCCACAACACCTAAACTACTGTAACAGATCCTCTCTATACCCCACAACACCTAAACTACTGTAACAGATCCTCTTTATACCCCACAAAATCTAAACTACTGTAACACATCCTCTCTATACCCCACAACACCTAAACTACTGTGACAGATCCTCTCTATACCCCACAACACCTAAACTACTGTAACAGATCCTCTCTCCCCACAACACCTAAACTACTGTAACAGATCCTCTCTCCCCACAACACCTAAACTACTGTAACAGATCCTCTCTATACCACGCAACACCTAAACTAATGTAACAAATACTCTCTATACCCCACAACATCTAAAGTACTGTAACAGATCCTCTTTATACCCCACAACACCTAAACTACTGTAACAGATCCTATCTATACCCCACAACACCTAAACTACTGTAACAGATCCTCTCTATACCCCACAACACCTAAACTACTGTAACAGATCCTCTCTATACCCCACAACACCTAAACTACTGTAACAGATCCTCTCTATACCCCACAACACCTAAACTACTGTAACAGATCCTCTCTATACCCCACAACACCTAAACTAATGTAACAGATCCTCTCTATACCCCACAACACCTAAACTACTGTAACAGATCCTCTCTATACCCCACAACATCTAAACTACTGTGACAGATCGTCTCTATACCCCACAACACCTAAACTACTGTAACAGATCCTCTCTATACCCCACAACACCTAAACTACTGTAACAGATCCTCTCTTAACCCCACAACACCTACACTACTGTAACAGATCCTATCTTAACCTCACAACACCTAAACTACTGTAACAGATCCTCTCTATACCCCACAACATCTAAACTACTGTAACAGATCCTCTCTATACCCCACAACACCTAAACTACTGTAACAGATCCTATCTATACCCCACAACACCTAAACTACTGTAACAGATCCTCTCTCCCCACAACACCTAAACTACTGTAACAGATCCTCTCTATACCCCACAACACCTAAACTAATGTAACAGATCCTCTCTATACCCCACAACACCTAAACTACTGTAACAGATCCTCTCTATACCCCACAACACCTAAACTACTGTAACAGATCCTCTCTATACCCCACAACTCCTAAACCACTGTAACAGATCCTCTCTATACCCCACAACACCTAAACTACTGTAACAGATCCTCTCTATACCCCACAACTCCTAAACCACTGTAACAGATCCTCTCTATACCCCACAACACCTAAACTACTGTAACAGATCCTCTCTATACCCCACAACACCTAAACTACTGTAACAGATCCTCTCTATACCCCACAACACCTAAACTACTGTAACAGATCCTCTCTATACCCCACAACATCTAAACTACTGTAACAGATCCTCTCTATACCCCACAACACCTAAACTACTGTAACAGATCCTCTTTATACCCCACAACATCTAAACTACTGTAACAGATCCTCTCTATACCCCAACATCTAAACTACTTTGGCAGATCCTCTCTCCCCACAACATCTAAACTACTGTAACAGATCCTCTCTATACCCCACAACACCTAAACTACTGTGACAGATCCTCTCTATACCCCACAACATCTAAACTACTTTGGCAGATCCTCTCTCCCCACAACACCTAAACTACTTTAACAGATCCTCTCTATACCCCACAACACCTAAACTACTGTAACAGATCCTCTCTATACCCCACAACACCTAAACTACTGTAACAGATCCTCTCTATACCCCACAACACCTAAACTACTGTAACAGATCCTCTCTATACCCCACAATACCTAAACTACTGTAACAGATCCTCTCTATACCCCACAACACCTAAACTACTGTAACAGATCCTCTCTATACCCCACAACACCTAAACTACTGTGACAGATCCTCTCTATACCCCACAACACCTAAACTACTGTAACAGATCCTCTCTATACCCCACAACACCTAAACTACTGTAACAGATCCTCTCTATACCACGCAACACCTAAACTAATGTAACAAATACTCTCTATACCCCACAACATCTAAAGTACTGTAACAGATCCTCTCTATACCCCACAACACCTAAACTACTGTAACAGATCCTCTCTATACCCCACAACACCTAAACTACTGTAACAGATCCTCTCTATACCCCACAACACCTAAACTACTGTAACAGATCCTCTCTATACCCCACAACACCTAAACTACTGTAACAGATCCTCTCTATACCCCACAACACCTAAACTACTGTAACAGATCCTCTCTCCCCACAACACCTAAACTACTGTAACAGATCCTCTCTATACCCCACAACACCTAAACTACTGTAACAGATCCTCTCTATACCCCACAACATCTAAACTACTGTGACAGATCCTCTCTCCCCACAACACCTAAACTACTGTAACAGATCCTCTCTATACCCCACAACACCTAAACTACTGTGACAGATCCTCTCTATACCCCACAACACCTAAACTACTGTAACAGATCCTCTCTATACCCCACAACACCTAAACTAATGTAACAGATCCTCTCTATACCCCACAACACCTAAACTACTGTAACAGATCCTCTCTATACCCCACAACACCTAAACTACTGTAACAGATCCTCTCTATACCCCACAACTCCTAAACCACTGTAACAGATCCTCTCTATACCCCACAACACCTAAACTACTGTAACTGATCCTCTCTATACCCCACAACTCCTAAACCACTGTAACAGATCCTCTCTATACCCCACAACACCTAAACTACTGTAACAGATCCTCTCTATACCCCACAACACCTAAACTACTGTAACAGATCCTCTCTATACCCCACAACACCTAAACTACTGTAACAGATCCTCTCTATACCCCACAACATCTAAAGTACTGTAACAGATCCTCTCTATACCCCACAACACCTAAACTACTGTAACAGATCCTCTTTATACCCCACAACATCTAAACTACTGTGACAGATCCTCTCTATACCCCACAACATCTAAACTACTTTGGCAGATCCTCTCTCCCCACAACATCTAAACTACTGTAACAGATCCTCTCTATACCCCACAACACCTAAACTACTGTGACAGATCCTCTCTATACCCCACAACATCTAAACTACTTTGGCAGATCCTCTCTCCCCACAACACCTAAACTACTTTAACAGATCCTCTCTATACCCCACAACACCTAAACTACTGTAACAGATCCTCTCTATACCCCACAACACCTAAACTACTGTAACAGATCCTCTCTATACCCCACAACACCTAAACTACTGTAACAGATCCTCTCTATACCCCACAATACCTAAACTACTGTAACAGATCCTCTCTATACCCCACAACACCTAAACTACTGTAACAGATCCTCTCTATACCCCACAACACCTAAACTACTGTGACAGATCCTCTCTATACCCCACAACACCTAAACTACTGTAACAGATCCTCTCTATACCCCACAACACCTAAACTACTGTAACAGATCCTCTCTATACCACGCAACACCTAAACTAATGTAACAAATACTCTCTATACCCCACAACATCTAAAGTACTGTGACAGATCCTCTCTATACCCCACAACACCTAAACTACTGTAACAGATCCTCTCTATACCCCACAACATCTAAACTACTGTAACAGATCCTCTCTATACCCCACAACACCTAAACTACTGTAACAGATCCTCTCTATACCCCACAACACCTAAACTACTGTAACAGATCCTCTCTATACCCCACAACACCTAAACTACTGTAACAGATCCTCTCTCCCCACAACACCTAAACTACTGTAACAGATCCTCTCTATACCCCACAACACCTAAACTACTGTAACAGATCCTCTCTATACCCCACAACATCTAAACTACTGTGACAGATCCTCTCTCCCCACAACACCTAAACTACTGTAACAGATCCTCTCTATACCACACAACACCTAAACTACTGTGACAGATCCTCTCTATACCCCACGACATCTAAACTACTTTGGCAGATCCTCTCTATACCCCACAGCACCTAAACTACTGTAACAGATCCTCTCTCCCCACAACACCTAAACTACAGTGAGAGATCCTCTCTCCGCAGACTAAAGCTTTGAATTGTGTCTGTATTGTGTATTTCAATGGCGTGTGTTGCCGTGTGTGCGTGCTCATGTGTGCGTGTGCGTGTGCGTGTGACTGCCGGCCTGTGTGTTGTGTGTGTATAGTAGACAGTGCTTACAATACATATTTGGCTTGCTTGTGGATGTCTGTATATGTTACCTCTACACACAGATTGACCTCTGCAAACAGAACAACTACAAAATGAGTAGAATGTAGATGAGAAAGAAACCAGATGACCTGTTAGCCTTCTTACGCCCTCCTCCGTCCTCCCTTTTTTCATACCTATCATCTCCCTTTATTCATACCTATCATCTCCCTTTATTCATACCTATCATCTGTCTTTTTTCATACCTATCATCTGTCTTTATTCATACCTATCATCTGTCTTTTTTCATACCTATCATCTCCCTTTTTTCATACCTATCATCTCCCTTTATTCATACCTATCATCTTCCTTTATTCATACCTATCATCTTTATTCATTTATTCTCCCTTTATTCATATACCTATCATCTCCTTTATTCATACCTATCATCTCCTTTATTCATACCTATCATCTCCTTTATTCATACCTATCATCTCCTTTATTCATACCTATCATCTCCCTTTATTCATACCTATCATCTTCCTTTATTCATACCTATCATCTCCCTTTATTCATACCTATCATCTCCCTTTATTCATACCTATCATCTCCCTTTATTCATACCTATCATCTCCCTTTATTCATACCTATCATCTCCTTTATTCATACCTATCATCTCCCTTTATTCATACCTATCATCTCCCTTTATTCATACCTATCATCTCCCTTTATTCATACCTATCATCTCCCTTTATTCATACCTATCATCTCCCTTTATTCATACCTATCATCTCCTTTATTCATACCTATCATCTCCCTTTATTCATACCTATCATCTCCCTTTATTCATACCTATCATCTCCCTTTTTTCATACCTATCATCTCCCTTTATTCATACCTATCATCTCCTTTATTCATACCTATCATCTCCCTTTATTCATACCTATCATCTGTCTTTATTCATACCTATCATCTCCCTTTATTCATACCTATCATCTGTCTTTATTCATACCTATCATCTCCCTTTATTCATACCTATCATCTGTCTTTATTCATACCTATCATCTCCCTTTATTCATACCTATCATCTGTCTTTATTCATACCTATCATCTCCCTTTATTCATACCTATCATCTCCCTTTATTCATACCTATCATCTCCCTTTATTCATACCTATCATCTCCCTTTATTCATACCTATCCTCAGGCTTTGTTCATACCTATCATCTCCCTTTATTCATACCTATCATCTGTCTTTTTTCATACCTATCATCTGTCTTTTTTCATACCTATCATCTCCCTTTATTCATACCTATCATCTCCCTTTATTCATACCTATCATCTCCCTTTATTCATACCTATCATCTCCCTTTATTCATACCTATCATCTCCCTTTATTCATACCTATCATCTTCCTTTATTCATACCTATCATCTCCCTTTATTCATACCTATCATCTCCCTTTATTCATACCTATCATCTCACTGTATTCATACCTATCATCTCCCTTTATTCATACCTACCATCTCCCTTTATTCATACCTATCCTCAGCCTTTGTTCATACCTATCATCTCCCTTTATTCATACCTATCCTCAGCCTTTGTTCATACCTATCATCTCCCTTTATTCATACCTATCATCTCCTTTATTCATACCTATCATCTCCCTTTATTCATACCTATCCTCAGCCTTTATTCATACCTATCATCTCCCTTTATTCATACCTATCATCTCCCTTTATTCATACCTATCCTCAGCCTTTGTTCAGAGCCTCTGGTGGTATCTGATGAGAAGTCGTCCTGTAGTGGTGGTGGTGGTGGGGTGGGGCTCTCTGTCATTCTCTACAAACTGTAGCAGCAGAGGATACATTCCCAACAGAGTGTTGGAGATGATTTACTAGTGAAGTCTTTCAGAAATGTATGAAAATGTGCCTCTGATGCGTGCTGTCATGCAGCAAAGCATGCTGGTTGAATGTGCATCCCCCCCATCCAAACACCCACCAACCAAAATCATCAGTCTGGTCTGCGAATACCCTCCCCAGCCCCACCTTTCCCCTCATCCTCCACCGCCCTGGCACATACTCATTCGTATGCACTGAAATTCAATCAGATCCTTAATTACATCTTAACATGGGTTTCTACCAGCAGTCTTAATTCCCTTGCTTCTGATTAAAGGGATTAAAACAATGAAATTGAACAGTGGATTATATATGACAAGACTTAAGAGGAGACTGACTGGCATGTGTACGGGTACCTGTCTGGTCAGCCAGTGCCTCGTGTTCAAATAAGGCAGGGAAAGAGCATGCTGCTGCTGGGCTCTCAGTCAACAGCAGGCTGGCCCAATTATGAGAGAGGATAATGAGTCCCTTTTCTCCTGGGTTTAGGTGTGAGGGTAATTAGTACCTTTTCTCCTGGGTTTAGGTTTGAGGATAATGAGTACCTTTTCTCCTGGGTTTAAGTGTGAGGATAATTAGTACCTTTTCTCCTGGGTTCAGGTGTGAGGATAATGAGTCCCTTTTCTCCTGGGTTCAGGTGTGAGGATAATTAGTACCTTTTCTCCTGGGTTCAGGTGTGAGGATAATTAGTACCTTTTCTCCTGGGTTTAGGTTTGAGGATAATTAGTACCTTTTCTCCTGGGTTCAGGTGTGAGGATAATTAGTACCTTTTCTCCTGGGTTTAGGTTTGAGGATAATTAGTACCTTTTCTCCTGGGTTTAGGGGTGAGGATAATGAGTACATTTTCTCCTGGGTTTAAGTGTGAGGATAATTAGTACCTTTTCTCCTGGGTTCAGGTGTGAGGATAATGAGTACCTTTTCTCCTGGGTTCAGGTGTGAGGATAATGAGTCCCTTTTCTCCTGGGTTCAGGTGTGAGGATAATGAGTACCTTTTCTCCTGGGTTCAGGTGTGAGGATAATGAGTACATTTTCTCCTGGGTTTAGGTGTGAGGATAATTAGTACCTTTTCTCCTGGGTTCAGGTGTGAGGATAATGAGTACATTTTCTCCTGGGTTCAGGTCTGAGGATAATGAGTACATTTTCTCCTGGGTTTAGGTGTGAGGATAATGAGTACCTTTTCTCCTGGGTTTAGGTGTGAGGATAATGAGTACCTTTTCTCCTGGGTTTAGGTGTGAGGATAATGAGTACCTTTTCTCCTGGGTTTAGGTGTGAGGATAATGAGTACCTTTTCTCCTGGGTTTAGGTGTGAGGATAATGAGTACCTTTTCTCCTGGGTTTAGGTGTGAGGATAATGAGTACCTTTTCTCCTGGGTTTAGGTGTGAGGATAATGAGTACCTTTTCTCCTGGGTTTAGGTGTGAGGATAATGAGTACATTTTGTCCTGGGCTTAGGTGTGAGGATAATGAGTACCTTTTCTCCTGGGTTTAGGTGTGAGGATAATGAGTACATTTTGTCCTGGGTTTAGGTTGAGGATAATGAGTACATTTTGTCCTGGGTTTAGGTGTGGTTGTTTCTGATACAGATACTGACTTGGATAGGTATTATGACAGACCTATCTTCAAATGTTTTGATTTAACAGACATGTAAACAGCTAGTCTTGATTTAACAGAGCAGAGGGTCAAACATATAGCTCCCAATCTGATCCGTGGGTCGTAAACATTTTTTAAAAGAAATTGGCGCTATATACTTTAAAATGACCAAAACCAAATCTAAACTGTGTAGAAAGGATAACAGACCTGTATTCATACAGTTTCCAGAGTGGCCAGCTCTCTAATAATCACTAGACAGTCAGGGAGCATCAAACATTTTAAAAACGTTGAAGACCGAATGTGACACCCCTGGTCTAGAGTAAATGTGAGTGTTTGTGTGGCCATTAAAGTATTTGTATCCATATTGCATATTTCTTGTTGGACGCTTGACCCAGTTGACTCTCTATGTTCCCCATCATCTTTCCCTGTCTCCTGTCCCTGTTAACCCCAGCAGCTTCACCTCATGGTGTCCCTGTGTGGTGTCAGATGAATAGCCTGCAGAAGGAGAGGGGATAGGATGCTCCAGGCTGATGTCTAATGGGGCCAAGGAAGCCCACTACCCAAGCTGCCTGTATCCAGGCTGTGGGGTCCATTAATCACAGAGCTATCATCATCAGTATATGATTATTCTCCTCATGTAGCTGGCCAGCTCCTGACTGCTGCGGATGAATTATGACATCATCCCCATTATTCTTTTTTCTTCTTCTGTTAAAAATAACTTGCAGACAGTTTGCTTTTCAACTTAATCTGTTGGTCTGCTGAAGCTGAACTAAGTCTTTCCTGATAGAAGGTCTTGTTCTCCATTGGGTTGTGATTCTACTGACACTTTGTGTGCATCAGAGAGCTTAAAGCCTTGTTAATACACAGGTATAGAGAGATAGAGTGGGAGAACAGGAGGTGGTGCCTATTTATTATGTATTCAAGTGTATTTAGTCTGACCAATTAGCTGGCACTTCCACAAAGCAGACGTTTTGCTATCAATCTGGGAACAAAACTGCATCAATCATTAACATTTTGTTAAAGACGCCAGTAATTAATCCCCATGGAACTGCAAGTTTACAAGTAGTATACTGCATGGCCAGTCTGATGTGTAGTAGCCTACATGTACACAGATAACTGCCAAAATAAAGGAAACACCAGCATAAAGTGTCTTAACAGGGCGATGAGCCACGAGCCGCCAAATCCATCAGAACAGCTTCAATGCATCTTGGCATAGTTTGGAACTCTATTGGAGGGATGAGACACCATTCTTCCATGAACAATTCCATCAGTTGGTGTTTTGTGGATGGTGGTGGAAAACACTGTCTCAGTCACCGCTCCAGAATCTCCCAGTGTTTAATTGGATTGAGATCTGGTGACTGACACACACACACACACACACACTTTAAACCCACTATGATCCTTTGAGACCCCTCTTTCAAAGTCACTGAGATCTCTTATTCTAGCCATGGTAGCCAAAATAATGGACGACTGGGTATTTTTTATACATGACCCTAAGCATGATGGGATATTAATTGCTCAGGAACTACATCTGTGTGGAAGCACCTGCTTTCAATATACTTTGTATCCCTCATTTACTCAAGTGTTTCCTTTATTTTGGCATTTACCTGTAGCCCTCAGCTTTCTGGGAATGTGAGACTCTACTGCCATCTCTTGGTACATGAGGATACATCACCTGCTCGCACTGTGGTAACCATAGTAGCAAAGATTTAGAACTAACCCAAGATATACCACAACCTGTAATTTCCAATGGGAGCAAATGAAGCACAGTGGGCAGAACAAGCAAGGAGGTGGGCAGAACAAGCAAGGAGGTGGGCAGAGCAAGCAAGGAGGTGGGCAGAACAAGCAAGGAGGGAGGCAGAACAAGCAAGGAGGTGGGCAGAGCAAGCAAGGAGGTGGGCAGAACAAGCAAGGAGGTGGGCAGAACAAGCAAGGAGGTAGGCAGAGCAAGCAAGGAGGTGGGCAGAGCAAGCAAGGAGGTAGGCAGAGCAAGCAAGGAGGGAGGCAGAACAAGCAAGGAGGTGGGCAGAGCAAGCAAGGAGGTGGGCAGAACAAGCAAGGAGGTGGGCAGAACAAGCAAGGAGGTAGGCAGAGCAAGCAAGGAGGTGGGCAGAACAAGCAAGGAGGTAGGCAGAGCAAGCAAGGAGGTAGGCAGAACAAGCAAGGAGGTAGGCAGAGCAAGCAAGGAGGTAGGCAGAGCAAGCAAGGAGGTAGGCAGAGCAAGCAAGGAGGTGGGCAGAACAAGCAAGGAGGTGGGCAGAACAAGCAAGGAGGTGGGCAGAACAAGCAAGGAGGTAGGCAGAGCAAGCAAGGAGGTGGGCAGAACAAGCAAGGAGGTAGGCAGAGCAAGCAAGGAGGTGGGCAGAACAAGCAAGGAGGTAGGCAGAGCAAGCAAGGAGGTAGGCAGAACAAGCAAGGAGGTGGGCAGAGCAAGCAAGGATGTAGGCAGAGCAAGCAAGGAGGTGGGCAGAACAAGCAAGGAGGTAGGCAGAGCAAGCAAGGAGGTGGGCAGAACAAGCAAGGAGGTGGGCAGAACAAGCAAGGAGGTGGGCAGAACAAGCAAGGAGGTGGGCAGAGCCATGCGCTAGCTAGTGAGATCCTATTGGCACGTTCTAGCATGTATTTGCATATTTCTGTTTGGTAACACCTACTCTGTGAGGTGCACATGTGCAATAACTCCATTTTCCATTGCACTTCTAAACAACGCAATTTTGTGAAACTTTGGCAATGGGTAAAGTCTACAAAACGTATTCCATTCTGCTCCTAAAATATGTTAGTTTGGGACAGCAAACTATTGAGATCAAATGTTTCATTGATGAGAAAATGTGCAGAATGTCAGCCAAAATCAATCTCCCTCCAATTTCACTCCACTGGGCTTCCTCTCATCACCATATTTGGTGGTGGGAATGCCAACCGGATGCTTCAGATTTACACATTCGGTGAAACATCGGGCTCATTATTCTATCTGTGACAGTAGTCTGAAGCTTAGACATTCCCTTTTTGATCAGATTCCTGTTAGAGGGCGCCATCTCCTGGCTCAGTTTAGCACTGCTTATGTACACCAGCACTACTTTTCCAGCTATGGTAGAAATCTGTACCACTACAATAGTTGGTCAAACATTGTCCTGGTTTCACCATAGTTTACTGTTGAAGAATTTCTCTAAGCTATTCAGACTCTCTTTGTCTTTCTCTCTCTCTCTTTTCATATCAAAGAAAAAGTGTAAAAATTGCAGACCAGAGGGCATGCTGGGCAGGCAGGGCATGCTGGGCATGCTGGGCAGGCAGGGCATGCTGGGCAGGCTGGGCAGGCAGGGCAGGCTGGGCAGGCTGGGCAGGCAGGACAGGCAGGGCAGGCTGGGCTATGTAATATTTAGAGATTTCAGTGTTTTCTCTTTTCTCTTCTCCTCTCAAGAGGATCGAAGTCTCTAAAAAGCAGCTCAAAGCATTCAAAGGCCAGAATCACTCACACAGAAGAATCACTCACACAGAATCACTCACACACAGCTGGCAGATAACAGGAAAATAGAACATTGACAATTTGTTTCATTAAGTTTGACAGTAGGAAGGAAACATTACACCTCTTCTGTACATGCAAACAAACTGGAACTTTTGATTTATTTTTAACTGAAAAAAAATTCTGATTTAGTGTTAGTTGTTCTCAAGATGTTTTTGTCCTTGATTTTTAGCCTTTATAAAGGAAGTTACGTGTTGACTTGGCAGTGTTGATGACACTATGAATCAGGGCAGTAATGGAGTGCTGTTTTTTCCCCTCTCTCTCTCTCTCTCTCTCTCTCTCTCTCTCTCTCTCTCTCTGTGTGCTTGCCTGTGTGTGTGTTTTAACACTCTCCTGTGTGTTATCTGATAACCTATAGAAAGTCCTTGAGCTCTTGGAGGGTGTAGTATGTTTGTGCTCTATATGGCTCTATATGGTCTGTGAATGATTTATCAGGGTCACTCTGTGGTTTAATTGATCCATGAGGTTGGAAACGGCTGATTGATGGATCACATATAAAATAACCTCATTGGGGACTTCAGTCTATTCTGCAGCCAGGCCAGGCAGGTGTCAGGTCAACACCTCAACCAGAACCTAATATCTATCGTCCAGTGGGGGAATGAACCATATTGACTCTGTACTGGTACTCCTTGTACATTCTCTCTGTACTGGTACTCCTTGTACATTCTCTCTGTCCTGGTACTCCTTGTACATTCTCTCTGTCCTGGTACTCCTTGTACATTCTCTCTGTCCTGGTACTCCTTGTACATTCTCTCTGTCCTGGTACTCCTTGTACATTCTCTCTGTCCTGGTACTCCTTGTACATTCTCTCTGTCCTGGTACTCCTTGTACATTCTCTCTGTACTGGTACTCCTTGTACATTCTCTCTGTACTGGTACTCCTTGTACATTCTCTCTGTCCTGGTACTCCTTGTACATTCTCTCTGTACTGGTACTTCTTCTACATTCTCTCTGTCCTGGTACTCCTTCTACATTCTCTCTGTACTGGTACTCCTTGTACATTCTCTCTGTACTGGTACTCCTTGTACATTCTCTCTGTCCTGGTACTCCTTGTACATTCTCTCTGTACTGGTACTCCTTGTACATTCTCTCTGTCCTGGTACTCCTTCTACATTCTCTCTGTCCTGGTACTCCTTGTACATTCTCTCTGTCCTGGTACTCCTTCTACATTCTCTCTGTACTGGTACTCCTTGTACATTCTCTCTGTCCTGGTACTCCTTGTACATTCTCTCTGTCCTGGTACTCCTTGTACATTCTCTCTGTCCTGGTACTCCTTGTACATTCTCTCTGTACTGGTACTCCTTGTACATTCTCTCTGTACTGGTACTCCTTGTACATTCTCTCTGTACTGGTACTCCTTGTACATTCTCTCTGTACTGGTACTCCTTGTACATTCTCTCTGTACTGGTACTCCTTGTGCATTCTCTCTGTACTGGTACTCCTTGTACATTCTCTCTGTCCTGGTACTCCTTGTACATTCTCTCTGTCCTGGTACTCCTTGTACATTCTCTCTGTCCTGGTACTCCTTGTACATTCTCTCTGTCCTGGTACTTCTTCTACATTCTCTCTGTACTGGTACTCCTTGTACATTCTCTCTGTCCTGGTACTTCTTCTACATTCTCTCTGTACTGGTACTCCTTGTACATTGTCTCTGTACTGGTACTCCTTGTACATTCTCTCTGTCCTGGTACTCCTTGTACATTCTCTCTGTACTGGTACTCCTTGTACATTCTCTCTGTCCTGGTACTCCTTGTACATTCTCTCTGTACTGGTACTCCTTGTACATTCTCTCTGTCCTGGTACTTCTTCTTTCTCTCTGTACTGGTATTTGTACATTGTCTCTGTACTGGTACTCCTTGTACATTCTCTCTGTACTGGTACTCCTTGTACATTCTCTCTGTCCTTGTACTCCTTGTACATTCTCTCTGTCCTGGTACTTCTTCTACATTCTCTCTGTACTGGTACTCCTTGTACATTCTCTCTGTACTGGTACATTCTCTCTGTACTGGTACTCCTTGTACATTCTCTCTGTCCTGGTACTCCTTGTACATTCTCTCTGTCCTGGTACTTCTTCTACATTCTCTCTGTACTGGTACTCCTTGTACATTCTCTCTGTCCTGGTACTTCTTCTACATTCTCTCTGTACTGGTACTCCTTGTACATTCTCTCTGTCCTGGTACTCCTTGTACATTCTCTCTGTCCTGGTACTCCTTGTACATTCTCTCTGTACTGGTACTCCTTGTACATTCTCTCTGTCCTGGTACTCCTTGTACATTCTCTCTGTCCTGGTACTCCTTGTACATTCTCTCTGTACTGGTACTCCTTGTACATTCTCTCTGTCCTGGTACTCCTTGTACATTCTCTCTGTACTGGTACTCCTTGTACATTCTCTCTGTCCTGGTACTTCTTCTACATTCTCTCTGTCCTGGTACTCCTTGTACATTCTCTCCTGTACTTGTACATTCTCTCTGTACTGGTACTCCTTGTACATTCTCTCTGTCCTGGTACTCCTTGTACATTCTCTCTGTACTGGTACTCCTTGTACATTCTCTCTGTCCTGGTACTCCTTGTACATTCTCTCTGTCCTGGTACTCCTTGTACATTCTCTCTGTACTGGTACTCCTTGTACATTCTCTCTGTACTGGTACTCCTTGTACATTCTTCCTGGTACTCCTTGTACATTCTCTGTACTGGTACTCCTTGTACATTCTCTCTGTACTGGTACTCCTTGTACATTCTTCTCTCTGTACATTCTCTCTGTACTGGTACTCCTTGTACATTCTCTCTGTACTGGTACTCCTTGTACATTCTCTCTGTACTGGTACTCCTTGTACATTCTCTCTGTACTGGTACTCCTTGTACATTCTCTCTGTACTGGTACTCCTTGTACATTCTCTCTGTACTGGTACTCCTTGTACATTCTCTCTGTACTGGTACTCCTTGTACATTCTCTCTGTCCTGGTACTCCTTGTACATTCTCTCTGTACTGGTACTCCTTGTACATTCTCTCTGTACTGGTACTCCTTGTACATTCTCTCTGTACTGGTACTCCTTGTACATTCTCTCTGTACTGGTACTCCTTGTACATTCTCTCTGTACTGGTACTCCTTGTACATTCTCTCTGTACTGGTACTCCTTGTACATTCTCTCTGTACTGGTACTCCTTGTACATTCTCTCTGTACTGGTACTCCTTGTACATTCTCTCTGTACTGGTACTCCTTGTACATAGCCTAATTATTGTTTTTAATGTGTTACTATTTACTTTTATTTTTTACAACATATTTTTGCATTTTGTTTTTGTCATTTCACTGTAATGTCACAAATGGAGTGCTGAATACCTGTTGTGTTCAGCACATGTGACCAATACAATTTGATTTGATTTGAATGGTCCAGGGTCTCTAACCTGAAAACACACTGTTTCAATACTGACCTCTGCTGGTTAAAGTTCCTACGACAGGTATTGTTATTACAGCTGCTCCATGTTGAGCCAGTTATTTTGAAGCCTTCACTGTAATGTCTGATCAGTGTACCAGACGTTTAGTTCGCTCCGTATCACACATAAGTCTGAACAGAACAAATCATGTCAAATCAAATTGTATTGGTCACATGCTTCGTTAACAGCAGCTGTAGACTAACAGTGAAGTGCTTACTTACACACAATACAACAGAGAACCTTCATATAACACATATGACTGAACAGAACACCCACTGCAACAGAACACCCACTGCAACAGAACACACATTGCAACAGAACACCCACTGCAACAGAACACCCACTGCAACAGAACACCCACTGCAACAGAACACCCACTGCAACAGAACACCCACTGCAACAGAACACACACTGCAACAGAACACCCACTGCAACAGAACACCCACTGCAACAGAACACACACTGCAACAGAACACCCACTGCAACAGAACACCCACTGCAACAGAACACCCACTGCAACAGAACACACACTGCAACAGAACACCCACTGCAACAGAACACCCACTGCAACAGAACACCCACTGCAACAGAACACACACTGCAACAGAACACCCACTGCAACAGAACACCCACTGCAACAGAACACCCACTGCAACAGAACACACAGTACAATAAAACACACACTGCAACATAATGAGCCAGTGCCACAGGGCTCTAAGATACCATCTATACTTATGACACTGTCATAATCATAAATGAGACACATGAACACAACAGCCTATGTGATTATAATGTAGTTGGGGGGATGCCAGTGTCAGTGTTCCTCTGAGCTCTCTTGCAGGAAGTAGAGCAGAGTTTCAGGCTGAAAAGTGTCATGCTTCTGGTGCTGTGTTCAAGGGATTCACTGATACAATGAATGCTCCTTGACAGCTTTGTTTGTGTGAAGAGATGCATATTAACCCCATCATTTGTTTTATGAGTGTGTGGACTTGTGTGAGTGTACGCCATGCTTTCGTGTGTGTGTGTGTGTGTGTGTGTGTGTGTGTGTGTGTGTGTGTGTGTGTGTGTGTGTGTGTGTGTGTGTGTGTGTGTGTGTGTGTGTGTGTGTGTGTGTGTGTGTGTGTGTGTGTGTGTGTGTGAGATGGAGAGATAGTGATACTAATGTTCAGTAGTTTTCAGGAGCTCCAGATGGCCCTGCGTTAACAGCCGTAGTGGTGATCTGGAACATGGGGCAGCCTGGTCTCATAGACTAGACGTAACATAGTAGAAGTTGATCCGAGACACTCAAATTAGTATGATATGTTACGGTTGGTATGGTTACATAAGACAGAAGGTATAGTGTGAACCTCTAGCAACCCAAAGGTTGTGTGTTCAAATCTCATCATGAACAATTTGAGCTCCTTTGCAACTACTTAGCATGTTAGCTAACCCTTCCTCTAACCCTAACCTTAACCTTTAAATCTAACTCCTAACCTTAACCCCTAACCCCTAGCCTAGTCAACGTTAAAACTTCTTGCGACTAGCAATTCCGGATCCGGGAGCGTAATCATAGCCTCAAACGAATTAGCATAACGCAGAGGACATAAATACCCCTAGAAAATGTTCCTATTCATGAAAATCACAAATGAAATATATTGAGACACAGCTTAGCCTTTTGTTAATCACACTGTCATCTCAGATTTTCACAATATGCTTTACAGCCAAAGCTAGACAAGCATTTGTGTAAATTTATCGATAGCCTACCATAGCATTTTGTCCAGCTAGCAGCAGGTAACTTGGTCATGGAAATAAAAAAAAGCAATCAAATTATTCGTTTACCTTTGATGAGCTTCGGATGTTTTCACTCACGAGACTCCCAGTTAGACAGCAAATGTTCCTTTTGTTCCATAAAGATTATTTTTAAACCCAAAATACCTCCGTTTATTGGTCACGTTATGTTGAGAAATCCACCGGAAATAGCGGTCACGACAACGCCGAATAAATTTCCAAATTATATCCATAATATTGACAGAAACATGGCAAACGTTTTTTATAATCTATCTATCTATTCGATAATATATCAACCGGGACAATTGGCTTCTCAGTAGGAGCGAGAGGAAAAATGACTACCTCTGTCTTTCATGCAAGAATCACTCTGAGAGCTCTCAGCTGGCCACTTACGCAATGTAGTCGTTTACGCTCATTCGTCAACATAAAAGCGTGAACAACACTGTCGTCTCAGATTTTCAAAATATGCGTTACAGCCAATGCTAGACAAGCATTTGTGTAAGTTTATCATGGCATAATGCTATGCTAGGCTCTGCTGGCAGCAGGCAACATTTTCACGAAAATAAGAAAAGCAATCAAATTAACTAACTGGAGACTCCCAGTTAGATAGCAAATGTTCAGTTTTTCCGAAAATATTATTTTTGTAGGCGAAATAGCTCCCGTTTGTTCATCATGCTTGGCTGAGAAATCGATCGGAAAATGCTATCACTACAACACACAACTTATTTCAAAATTAGCTCCATAATATCGACAGAAACACGACAAACGTTGTTTAGGATCAATCCTCAAGGTGTTTTTAACATATATATTCGATAATATATCCGTCGAGGCAATTGGTTTCTCATAAGAAGCGATTGGGAAAATGGCTACCTCAAGTATTTTACGCAAGATTTTCTGCAGGAGACACCATGTAACCACTTGCTAAATATGGTCCCTTACGGCTATTCTTCAACAGAAATGCGTAAAAAGACGTCACAATGCTGTAGACACCTTGGGGAATATGTAGAAAACGTAAGCTCATTCGTAGTTCATTCACAGCCATATAAGGAGTCATTGGCATGAGGCAGTTTAAAAAAATGTGGCACTTCCTGATTGGATTTTTATCTGGGTTTCACTTGTAACATCAGTTCTGTTGCACTCACAGACAATATCTTTGCAGTTTTGGAAACGTCAGAGTGTTTTCTATCCAAAGCTGTCAATTATATGCATAGTCGAGCATCTTTTCGTGACAAAATATCTTGTTTAAAAGGGAGATGGCTGTGTGTCTTAATGTGTTCTTAATGTGTTCTGCTAGGTCCTGCACACATTAACCTTCAGCCTCCCTTCCCTTCAGCCCGGTTTATCTACTCTCCTGTGGCTCCTCATTGATTGGAGGCCAGCAGTGGGGGCTGTGTGCCGTGTAGTATTAGAGTATGGAGATGGTGGGTGTCATGAGGGGTCACTGATTGAGAAGGCCTTTGTTTTGTGGCCCTGCAGGGAACATGGGGCGTGTCCTGGTGTGTGACTCTCTCTGAATGACAACCATAACTCACGATCAATCACCAGCATCTGTACTGGGGTTATGCAAAGTATATTGATAGATAGACAATTTCAGCGACACTACGCTCTACGGAGTGTACATGACTAACTCTCTGCTCATGAAATGTCACACTGCTGAAATACAGAATGTAATATTATGAAGAATGCCTTGCTTCATTTGATACCTTACATCTGTATTACATGGGATGCTAGCTTTAGCTGTTAGCTCTGAATGTACATGCTACAGAGTAAGACAGAGATCCACATTTCAGAGTCTTTGGAAAAAGCCTGTGACCACCATGTCATATCTGCCAGTTTGTAGCTGGCTAAATGAGGCTCCATCTGTCTCCCTTCTGAACCGCAACAGTCACACACAGTACCAGGTTAACCTACTGTACAAATTATTCACAAAAACAACACTCAAATATGAACAAGGGCAAAGCGGAGACATTTTGTAAACAAGCTATTTTCTCAGGTCTTAGGTTATTGCTGTAAGTTGTTGAGTATTGAAACTTGTCTTATTGGGAAGCACAACATGAATCAGCTTCTACTAAAATACTGTTTTCAGACTGTACAATTTGTTTTACCTAAAATAAAAGTCCTTTTGAATCATCAATCAACTCTCCAGTGTTGAACAAGTACACAGTGCGCTGTGTATGGGGGAACCATTGACCTCTCAGACAGGGTGATGAGGGTATGGTCCGGCCTGGAATGAGACACAGGCTCTAGAAGTTGTTATTGAGTGACCCTGACTGACTAGGTGTCTGACCTGACTCACTAGGTGTCTGACCTGGCTCAGTAGACCTCTGTGGCTGGGGGAGGTATTGACTAAGGCATTGCCATTGACCATTCAGGTCAAGGGCTTCCTCAATCAGGTGGCATTTTGATACTATTCACTGTTCATTCAAACTATAGAACCTCAAACCACTTACGTTAGAATATGTGTGTCTGTGTGTGTATTTGTATGTGTGTGTCTGTGTGTGTGTGTGTGTGCTGCGACATGCGTGCATCTATGTGCCAGTCCCTGGTGCTCAATGTGTTCCAGGTCCTGTGGTGGTGCCCAGCTCTCCTCCTGTGCCTCCCTGCTGGGCCTCTCTACACCACCCATCGCCCTGCTGTCTGATGGCACCGGGAGAGCGGCCAGCACGCCATGCTGAAAGGGCAGGTTGACAGATAGAGATAGAAGATAAAACAGAGGGATTGAGAGAGAGAGCTGGATAGAGAGAGAGAGGGACATGGAGAGAGAGAGGGGCATGGAGAGAGAGAGGGGCATGGAGAGAGAGAGGGGTGGAGAGAGAGAGAGGGGCATGGAGAGAGAGAGAGGGATGGAGAGAGAGAGAGAGAGAGGGGTGGAGAGAGAGGGGGCATGGAGAGAGAGAGAGGGAGGGAGAGAGAGAGAGGGATGGAGAGAGAGGGGATGTAGAGAGAGAGGGTTGGAGAGAGAGAGAGAGAGAGAGAGAGAGAGAGAGAGAGAGAGAGAGAGAGAGGGATGTAGAGAGAGAAATGGAGAGAGAGATGGGGATGGGGATGGAGAGAGAGAGAGAGAGAGAGAGAGAGAGAGAGAGAGAGAGAGAGAGAGAGAGAGAGAGAGAGAGAGAGAGAGAGAGAGAGAGAGACAGAGACAGAGAGACAGAGAGACAGAGAGAGGGGGGACTGAGAGAGAGAGGGATGGAGAGACAGAGAGAAATTGAGAGAGAGAGGGGGATGGAGAGAGAGAGGGATGGAGAGAGAGAAATGGAGAGAGAGAGATGGGGATGGAGAGATGGGGATGGAGAGAGAGAGAGAGGGATGGAGAGACAGAGAGAGAGAGAGAGGGAGGGAGAGAGAGAGAGAGAGAGAGAGAGAGAGAGAGAGAGAGAGAGAGAGAGAGAGAGAGAGAGAGAGAGAGAGGGAAGGAGCGAGAGGGGGATGGAGAGAGAGAGGGATGGAGAGAGAGAGAGGGATGGAGAGAGAGAGATAGAGGGATGGAGAGAGAGAGGGATGGAGAGAGAGAGGGATGGAGAGAGAGAGAGAGGGAGGGATGGAGAGAGAGAGGGATGGAGAGAGAGAGAGAGGGATGGAGAGAGAGAGTGGTGGATAAGGGATGTAAGAGATAGCCTCAAGTTTTATTGTCACATGCACAAGTACAGTGAAATTAATTTCTTGAAAACTCAAAACCCAACAATGCAATAATCAAAACAATGTATTACCAGAAAAAACACACAAAAAATAGGGATAGGAAATATCAATCAAATCAAATCAAATTTTATTTATATAGCCCTTCGTACATCAGCCGATATCTCAAAGTGCTGTACAGAAACCCAGCCTAAAACCCCAAACAGCAAGCAATGGCGGTGTAGAAGCACGGTGGCTAGGAAAAACTCCCTAGAAAGGCCAAAACCTAGGAAGAAACCTAGAGAGGAACCAGGCTATGTGGGGTGGCCAGTCCTCTTCTGGCTGTGCCGGGTGGAGATTATAACAGAACATGGCCAAGATGTTCAAATGTTCATAAATGACCAGCATGGTCGAATAATAACAAGGCAGAACAGTTGAAACTGGAGCAGCAGCACAGTCAGGTGCACTGGGGACAGCAAGGAGTCATCATGTCAGGTCGTCCTGGGGCGCGGTCCTTGGGCTCAGGTCCTCCGAGAGAGAGAAAGAAAGAGAGAATTAGAGAGAGCATATGTGGGGTGGCCAGTCCTCTTCTGGCTGTGCCGGGTGGAGATTATAACAGAACATGGCCAAGATGTTCAAATGTTCATAAGTGACCAGCATGGTCAAATAATAGTAAGGCAGAACAGTTGAAACTGGAGCAGCAGCAAATATGAAATATGCAATAAAGTACTGTAAGTTAGAAAGCATACTATATAGAGGGAATGTAAAAGTCAGCTCCAATACAACCACATTCTGTATCGTAGGAAGAACAGTAGGATGAAACAACCACATACTGTATCGTAGGAAGGACAGTAGAATGACACAACACATACTGTATTGTAGGAAGAACAGTAGGATGTAACAACCACATACTGTATCGTAGGAAGGACAGTAGGATGAAACAACCACATACTGTATCGTAGGAAGAACAGTAGGATGAAACAACCACATACTGTATCGTAGGAAGGACAATAGGATGAAACAACCACATACTGTATCGTAGGAAGAACAGTAGGATGTAACAACCACATACTGTATCGTAGGAAGGACAGTAGGATGAAACAACCACATACTGTATCATAGGAAGACCAGTAGGATGAAACAACCACATACTGTATCGTAGGAAGAACAGTAGGATGAAACAACCACATACTGTATCATAGGAAGGACAGTAGGATGAAACAACCACATACTGTATCGTAGGAAGAACAGTAGGATGAAACAACCACATACTGTATCGTAGGAAGAACAGTAGGATGAAACAACCACATACTGTATCGTAGGAAGAACAGTAGGATGAAACAACCACATACTGTATCGTAGGAAGAACAGTAGGATGAAACAACCACATACTGTATCGTAGGAAGGACAATAGGATGAAACAACCACATACTGTATCGTAGGAAGGACAGTAGGATGAAACAACCACATACTGTATCATAGGAAGAACAGTAGGATGAAACAACCACATACTGTATCGTAGGAAGGACAATAGGATGAAACAACCACATACTGTATCGTAGGAAGGACAGTAGGATGAAACAACCACATACTGTATCGTAGGAAGAACAGTAGGATGAAACAACCACATACTGTATCGTAGGAAGGACAGTAGGATGAAACAACCACATACTGTATCGTAGGAAGAACAGTAGGATGAAACAACCACATACTGTATCGTAGGAAGGACTGTAGGATGAAACAACCACATACTGTATCGTAGGAAGGACAGTAGGATGAAACAACCACATACTGTATCGTAGGAAGGACAGTAGGATGAAACAACCACATACTGTAGGAAGGACAGTAGGATGAAACAACCAGGAAGGAAGGACAGTAGGATGAAACAACCACATACTGTATCGTAGGAAGGACAGTAGGATGAAACAACCACATACTGTATCGCAGGAAGAACAGTAGGATGAAACAACCACATACTGTATCGTAGGAAGAACAGTAGGATGAAACAACCACATACTGTATCGTAGGAAGGACAGTAGGATGAAACAACCACATACTGTATCGTAGGAAGAACAGTAGGATGAAACAACCACATACTGTATCGTAGGAAGAACAGTAGGATGAAACAACCACATACTGTATCGTAGGAAGGACAGTAGGATGAAACAACCACATACTGTATCGTAGGAAGGACAGTAGGATGAAACAACCACATACTGTATCGTAGGAAGGACAGTAGGATGAAACAACCACATACTGTATCGTAGGAAGGACAGTAGGATGAAACAACCACATACTGTATCGTAGGAAGGACAGTAGGATGAAACAACCACATACTGTATCGTAGGAAGGACAGTAGGATGAAACAACCACATACTGTATCGTAGGAAGGACAGTAGGATGAAACAACCACATACTGTATCGTAGGAAGAACAGTAGGATGAAACAACCACATACTGTATCGTAGGAAGGACAGTAGGATGAAACAACCACATACTGTATCGTAGGAAGGACAGTAGGATGAAACAACCACATACTGTATCGTAGGAAGGACAGTAGGATGAAACAACCACATACTGTATCGTAGGAAGGACAGTAGGATGAAACAACCACATACTGTATCGTAGGAAGGACAGTAGGATGAAACAACCACATACTGTATTGTAGGAAGGACAGTAGGATGAAACAACCACATACTGTATCGTAGGAAGGACAGTAGGATGAAACAACCACATACTGTATCGTAGGAAGAACAGTAGGATGAAACAACCACATACTGTATCGTAGGAAGGACAGTAGGATGAAACAACCACATACTGTATCGTAGGAAGCACAGTAGGATGAAACAACCACATACTGTATCGTAGGAAGAACAGTAGGATGAAACTACCACATACTGTATCGTAGGAAGAACAGTAGGATAAATGGTAATTATATTATTATCTCTATTACTATTACGACCCCCCATAGTTAAAAATTACTATTATTTGACCATGCTGGTCATTTATGAACATTTGAACATCTTGGCCATGTTCTGTTATAATCTCCACCCGGCACAGCCACAGAGTTCTGGAGGGTTGTGTGCGTTGTAAACGCCTATACTTGATCTTTACCTTCTCTGCACTAGTCATAATTAGAGGTTAGTTCTAATTAGAGCTTTATCAGGTTTTAATGTAAAGGGATTCATTATATCAGTAGGACAGCAGCCCCTCAGCATCAGAACATGGTTACCTGGTTGACGAGTCTGAAACACTGTCATTAGGCATTATGCTATTCATACAACTCACGAAGAAGGACACTGTCAATAGGCACTATGTTATTCATACAACTCATGAAGAAGGACACTGTCATTAGGCACTATGTTAGTCATACAACTCATGAAGAAGGACACTGTCATTAGGCACTATGTTATTCATACAACTCATGAAGAAGGACACTGTCATTAGGCACTATGTTATTCATACAGTTCATGAAGATGGACACTGTCAATAGGCACTATGTTATTCATACAACTCATGAAGAAGGACACTGTCAATAGGCACTATGTTATTCATACAACTCATGAAGAAGGACACTGTCATTAGGCACTATGTTATTCATACAACTCATGAGGATGGACACTGTCATTAGGCACTATGTTATTCATACAGCTCATGAAGAAGGACACTGTCATTAGGCACTATGTTATTCATACAACTCATGAAGAAGGACACTGTCAATAGGCACTATGTTATTCATACAACTCATGAAGAAGGACACTGTCATTAGGCACTATGTTATTCATACAACTCATGAGGATGGACACTGTCATTAGGCACTATGTTATTCATACAGCTCATGAAGAAGGACACTGTCATTAGGCACTATGTTATTCATACAACTCATGAGGATGGACACTGTCATTAGGCACTATGTTATTCATACAGCTCATGAAGAAGGACAATGTCATTAGTCACTATGTTATTCATACAACTCATGAGGATGGACAATGTCATTAGGCACTCTGTTATTCACACAACTCATGAGGAAGGAGAGAGGATGTGGGTGCAGAGAGGGGCTGGGGAATGGGGTGGGCAGGGGGGGATGCTGACACCTCCAGTTTCCCACGTTCCCCTGCTCTCACCTGCCTCCTGACAGACCAGGCCGCTAGAGGAAACAAGTCGTGTAACTCAAAACCCACAATTACAGAGCAACTACTGAGCACGCTTTGTAATAAAATATACTGTGTGTCTATTCAAAGAAACGCTCTTACAGCATATGTGTGTTGTGATATGTTTGTTCAGTCGCTTTCTGGCCATGTGCATGTCACCTCTTCTCCATAGTGTCACTGCCAGACTCAGAGAGAAGTGGAACCAGTTAGGCGGTACACATGTCTGTCTGTCTGTCTGTCTGTCTGTCTGTCTGTCTGTCTGTCTGTCTGTCTGTCTGTCTGTCTGCCTGTCTGTACAGTGTCGTGTAGAATGGCAAGCTGCTGTAGGAGTTGTTTGCGCTCTCAGAAAGCACCAGATTAATCTGCTTGAGAACACACACACACGCAGGTCATAGTTGTAGATACATGGAGGATAGTGAGGTTATGCACGCTGCATAATCCTGACAGAGAGCATCACTAAACGGGCGACAGGACAAGAGTCTCTGCACTTGGGAAATAGTAATTCACAGCCCCCGCTTTCCTCTCCCTCCTCGCTCTCCTCTCCTTCCTCTCTCTCCTCTCTCTCTCCTCTCTCTCTCTCTCTCTCTCTCTCTCTCTCTCTCTCTCTCTCTCTCTCTCTCTCTCTCTCTCTCTCTCTCTCTCTCTTCCTCCTCTCTCTCTCCTCTCCCTCCTCCTCCTCCCTCCCTCCCTCCCTCCCTCCCTCCCTCCCTCCCTCC
>NC_068421.1:14950961-15068461 GCF_023373465.1 Oncorhynchus keta | reverse complement strand
CTACCTCTATCAGTGTTGAGTTGTTAAAAGCTGGTGAGAGTGGCCTGACTGGCAATTTCCTTCCTAGTAAAAAGCTGAGTGTCTCTATCCAGGCATGAGTGCATTATAGATGCCGAGAGAGAGAGAGAGAGGGGGAGAGAGAGAGAGAGAGAGAGAGGGAGAGAGAGAGAGAGAGAGAGAGAGGGAGAGAGAGAGAGAGAGAGAGAGAGAGAGAGAGAGAGAGAGAGAGAGAGAGAGAGAGAGAGAGAGAGAGAGAGAGAGAGAGAGAGAGAGAGAGAGAGAGAGAGAGAGAGAGACCGAGAGAGACCGTTGGTTCACAGTAGGTAGCTTTTAGACTGCATGGCTAATGTGGTTGCATGCCACCACTGTTTGAAGGGAGATACAGGAGTCTTGATACTGTTCCAAGATTAAATGACTGACTGTAAAATGTACTAAGTCATGGCAGGTCTTCTGTCTCCAAGGATACCAGGTCAGTGTGTTTTAGCATCACAAGGAAAGGCACACTTTACAGTTTAGGCTGCTTATGAACGGGAGTTGTCCCTCCAAAGTTGTGGCATTGGTTTCTCTCTAAGGAAACACTTCCTTTGTCATCTGTACCTTCCTGATGACTTCCTGGCATGGCTCCAGTCCAGGTGTGTTTCCTGCGTGGCCAGTCAGTGCACCCTGTCTGATGGTGACTACGGCTCAGACCTTCTGTCTTAAAAAATACCAATCATTTAACCTTATTTATACAGATTTTTCTCATTGAGATAAAATACATTTTTCAAGAGAGACCTCGTCCAACGGCAGCAGGGGGAACAAAGTTCAAGTTAAAACAACTTACATACACTAACACAACATTGAACAAAACTATAAACACACATACATTACTACAATTACATATTATGTAAAGAAAAACAATGTTATAATTAAAAAACAGCTGACCAAAAGATAATTACGCTCTTCTATGATATTAACATCGACCAGGTGTTTAAACTCCACCAACATAACTAGATCATCACATTTTGAAATGTTCAGGAGAGAATTCCAGGACCACGGAGCTGAGTAACGAAAACAATTTGATGACCTGTTATAATTCTTGGTACTGTTAAAAGCAAATTAGAATGGGACCGTAATTGATACGTATTTACTGATCTGATTAAATGAAATTGAGATAAAGTGGCATTTTACCCAATATGGCCTTGGTGTATACTGGTGTATACCAGTGTTTACGCCTACGCAAGGTCAATGACAACCAGCCAACAGAGCCGTATTTGTATTTAACATGGTAGCAGCACAACATGGAGGCAGCACAACATGGTAGCATCACAACATGGTAGCAGCACAACATGGTAGCATCACAACATGGTAGCAGTACAACATGGAGTCAGCACAACATCTCATCAACACAATATGGCAGCAACACAGCATGGTAGCAGCACAACATGGTAGCAGCACAACATGGAGTCAGCACAACATGGTAGCAGCACAACATGGTAGCAGCACAACATGGAGTCAGCACAACATCCCATCAACACAATATGGCAGCAACACAACATGGTAGCAACACAACATGGTAGCAGCACAACATGGTAGCAGCACAACATGGTAGCAACACAACATGGTAGCAGCACAACATGGTAGCAACACAACATGGTAGCAACACAACATGGTAGCAACACAACATGGTAGCAGCACAACATGGAGTCAGCACAACATGGTAGCAGCACAACATGGCAGCAACACAACATGGAGGCAGCAGAACATGGTAGCAGCACAACATGGAGTCAGCACAACATGGTAGCAGCACAACATGGTAGCAACACAACATGGTAGCAACACAACATGTTAGCAGCACAACATGGAGTCAGCACAACATGGTAGCAGTACAACATGGCAGCAACACAACATGGAGGCAGCACAACATGGCAGCAGCACTTCAAGAGATCACAATGATGTGTTAGGTGTTTTTGATTGGTAATGAACCTGAGGGACACATGATATACTGAATCAAGTGCTCTCAGGGTAGTGGTTGAGGCCTGTATATATAACTAAAAGCTAAAGCTCCTTCCTGGCCTCCAGAAAAACACAAGCCTTATTTTTATTTTTTTTAACCTTTATTTAACTAGGCAAGTCAGTTAAGAATAATTATGATTTACAATCATGGTCTAGGAACAGTGGGTTAAATGCCTTGTTCAGGGGCAGGAGAGTAGATTTTTACCTTGTCAGCTCAGGGATTTGAACTAGAAACCTTTCAGTTACTGGCCCAATGCTCTAACCACTAGGGTACCTGTCGGTAATAAAAACCTATCTTCAGCTTGAGCTCCCTTATCAAGTTCTCTACATGCACAGTAAAGCTCAGCTTGTCATCCACCCACACTCCCAAAAATGTGTTCACTTACATCATGTAAAAACCCTTGAATATCAAAATGCTTCTACTTTCTTTTCGCAATGACAAGTGGAGATTGCTTAGGAATTTCACACAAGCTTATGTCAGTCTGCAGGTTGGAGGTGATGAACCAGCTGTTAGCTGGTTGGAAGTGACTTTTCACTCTGCAGAAGTTCTCTCTGTCTGAGTGGCTCAAAGTTCTTAACACTTCTCCTGTGACTTCCTCTTAGAATGAAAAACATGTTTTTGCTGTGGCTGGAAATGCACGAGTTCAAAAGTAAATTCTCACCGTTTTTTGTCTCTCAAACACACACACACACGCACACCCACACACTCACACATATGCATACACTACAGACACATAAAAAAAGGGGGAAATTGTCTCTGGCAGTCAAAGCTATTGGTACCATGTGGGTTTTATAGTAGTAACTGAGGGCCCCTGGTCTAGTCTGGTGTGATTTCTCAGTCTGTCTCATATCTCACCTGACCCCTCACCTCTCACTGACCTGAGACTGAGGGCAATCAAACACAGATGACTATTAATGTACAGGTGCAAGATTCATTCTGTCAACTCCCATTGTAAAATGAACAGGTGGCTGCAGTTTAACTGGGGATTACAACACTGTACTGAGAAGGGCAGGCGTAGGTTTCAAACCAAGGTTTAAAGCTTCACTGTGTTATGTTGTCGCTCCACGCTTAAATATTGACTTCATCTGTACAGGTAACTGTAATAACCGTGGTCCTGCAGAATGTCTTTCAAAGTGTCCATGGGTTTGTGTCTCTTTGTCATTGAGTTGCTGGATGTGTCGTGATGAACATCAGGTATTCCCAAAATGGGGTACTGTTGGGGTACGCCAAATGAAAATGGGATTACATTTTTATGTTTTATATATATATATATATATATATATATATATATTTTTTTTTTTTATATATAAAATAAATCTTCACATTTTCAAACAGTACATTTATATTTTCCAGCGGGGCTATACATTTGGGTGAGGTTTTTATCTTGCTTGAGTAGCCTTGTTTCACTGGCAAAATAAAATGTAACCATCTAGTGTTCAGCGAAATAACAACACAATGTCAAATACAAGCAGCCTAGTCAAATAATGAACTTCCAATCACATTAACCGGAACTCTCTCACAGGAAACCTTCACTCTTGCATAGAAATGTATCAACGAAACATGACAAATTGAAAAATAAGCCATGGGAGTTTTTTGAGCAAGAATAAAGACGACTTTCGATTAGTGAGACACGTGAGACATGAGACATGTATAAAAGCAGGGTAGTCTTCCACAAGGGTAGTCTTCCACAAGAATCCCACAATAAGTTGGGTGAATTTTGGCCCATTCCTCCTGACAGAGCTGGTGTAACTGAGTCGGGTTGGTAGGCCTCCTTGCTCGCACACACTTTTTCAGTTCTGCCCGTAAATTTTATATAGGATGGAGGTCAGGGCTTTGTGATGGCCACTCCAATACCTTGACTTTGTTGTCCTTAAGCCATTTTTCCACAACTTTGGAAGTATGCTTGGGGTCATTGTCCATTTGGAAGACCCATTTGCGACCAAGCTTTAACTTCCTGACTGATGTCTTGAGATGCTGCATCAATATATCCACATCATTTTCCTCCTCATGATGCCATCTATTTTGTGAAGTGCACCAGTCCCTCCTGCAGCAAAGCACCCCCACAACATGATGCTGCCACCTCCTTCACGTTGGGATGATGTTCTTTGGCTTGCAAGCCTCCCCCTTGAAATACAAGATACAAGGCACTGAGTTTGAAGGTAGCCTCCCCCTTGAAATACATCCACAGGTACACCTCCAATTAACTCAAAATATGTCAATTAGCCTTTCAGAAGATTCTAAAGCCATGACATAATTTTCTGGAATTTTCAAGCTGCTTAAAGGCACAGTGAACTTAGTGTATGTAAACTTCTGACCCACTGGAATTGTGATATAGTGAATTATAAGTGAAATAATCTCTCTGTAAACAATTGTTGGAAAAATTACTTGTGTCATGCACAAACTAGATGTCCTAACCGACTTGCCAAAACTATGGTTTGTTAAACAAGAAATTGTGGAAAGGTTGTTAAACGAGTTTTAATGGCTCCTAAGTGTAAACTTCCAACTTCAAATGTAAGTCTTCCTGCTGCCGCGGATATGGCTGGGACAATGCTGGGAGAAAAGGCCCCAAAAAACTATGCAGACAATGACTTCATCAAACAACACTGTTGTCACGCCCTGACCTTAGAGAGCTGTTTTATTTCTCTATTTGTTCAGGTCAGGGTGTGATGTGGGGTGGCATTCTATTTTTTTGTTTTCTATGATTTTGTATTTCTATGTTTTGGCCGGGTATGGTTCACCAGAGCCGCCACCGTGGATAGATGCCCACCCAGACCCTCCCCTATAGGTTCAGGTTTTGCAGCCGGAGTCCTCACCTTTGGGGGGGGGGGGGGAGGGGGGGGGGGGTCAGACCGTGACCTTAGAGAGACGTTTTATTTCAGGTCAGAGTGTGATGTGGGGTGGGCTTTCTATGTTCTGGTTTTCTATGATTTGGAATTCTATGTTTTGGCCGGGTATGGTTCTCAATCAGGGACAGCTGTCTATCGTTGTCTCCGATTGGGAACCATACTTAGGTAAACCCTTTCCCCTCCTTTCAGTGTGTGTGGGAGGTTAACTTTTTTTTGTGGCACATAGCCCTTGTGTTTATATTGTTTATTGTTGTTGTCATCCTAATAAAAAAGGAAAATGTACGCACACCACGCTACACCTTGGTCCTCTTCATTCAACGGCCATGACAACTGTTTCACGATGCATCAGTGACATGGCAAGAGATGTTTTGAAACAATAACTGCTTCACATACAAGCCAGTGAATTCTATGCGTTACAGCTAGATGTTACTTTGGTCCCAGCTCTCTGCAGGTCATTCACTAGCTCCCCCCGTGTGGTTCTGGGATTTTTGCGCACCGTTCTTGTGATCATTTTAACCCCACAGGGTGAGATCTTGTGTGGAGCCCCAGATCGAGGGAGATTATCAGTGGTCTTGAATGTCTTCCATTTCCTAATAATTGCTCCCACAGTTGATTTCTTCAAACCAAGCTGCTTACCTATTGCAGATTCAGTCTTCCCAGCCTGGTGCAGGTCTACAATTTTGTTTCTGGTGTCCTTTGACAGCTCTTTGGTCTTGGCCATAGTGGAGTTTGGAGTGTGACTGTTTGAGGTTGTGGACAGGTGTCTTTTATACTGATAACAAGTTCAAACAGGTGCCATTAATACAGGTAACGAGTGGAGGACAGAGGAGCCTCTTAAAGAAGAAGTTACAGGTCTGTGAGAGCCAGAAATCGTGCTTGTTTGTATGTGACCAAATACTTATTTTCCACCATAATTTGCAAATAAATTCATAAAAAAATCCTACAATGTGATTTTCTGGATTTTTTTCTCATTTTGTCTGTCATAGTTGAAGTGTACCTATGACGAAAATTACAGGCATCTCTCATCTTTTTAAGTGGGAGAACTTGCACAATTGGTGGTTGACTAAATACTTTTTTGCCCCACTGTATATTCAATGTGAGGGACAAAATTGAGGCTTTGATTAAGAAGTTAGAGCTCTTTTCTGTCTGCATTAACAAGGACAACACACAGGTCTTTCCATCATTGTATGAATTTTTGTGTGCAAATGAACTCAAGCTTACGGACAATGTCAAATGTGATATAGCAAAGCACCTGAGTGAGCTGGGTGTGCAATTACACAGGTACTTTCCCGAAACGGACGACACAAACAACTGGATTCGTTATCCCTTTCATGCCCTGCCTCCAGTCCATTTACCGATATCTGAACAAGAGAGCCTCATCTAAATTGCAACAAGCGGTTCTGTGAAAATTGAATTTAATCAGAAGCCACTGCCAGATTTCTGGATAGGGCTGCGTTCAGAGTTTCTTGCCTTGGCAAATCGTGCTGTTAAGACACTGATTCCTTTTGTAACCACGTACCTATATGAGAGTGGATTCTCAGCCCTCACTAGCATGACAACTAAATACAGACAGTGTGTGTTTAGGAAATTATTTAAGACAGACTCTCTCCAATACAACCCAACTTTGCAGAGTTATGTGCATCCTTTCAAGCACACCTTCTCATTAACCTGTGATGAGTTATTTACAATTGTGAACAAATATGATTTTATGTAAGATGGCTAAATAAAGAGCAAAATTATTGATTATTAATAAATTATTATTTGTGCCCTGGTCCTATAAGAGCTCTTTGTCACTTCCCATGAGCCAGGTTGTGACAAAAACTCACACTCATTCTTACGTTTAATAAATGATCGTATAGTGTGTGTGTGGCAGGCTTACAATGATGTAAAAAAAAAAACTTTTGAGAGTGCACTGACCCTGGTGCTAGAGGGGGTACGCAGCTGGAGGTTGAATGTTTGAAGTGGTACGGGACTATAAAATGTTTGGGAACCACTATGCACATGAATTAATCTTCCATTTGGCAGCACCCGGTGAAAGACGGTGGTAATGATATGCATGAGCACAGCTTGCCCATAAATGTGATAATGTCATCAGAGAAACACAGACATTATTACCTTGGAGTAAATCTTCTCTGGCAGATACACACACAGACCCACAAACACACACACATACACACACATACACAGGCAGGTACACACACACACACACACACACACACACACACACACACACACACACACACACACACACACACACACACACACACACACACACACACACACACACACACACACACACACACACACACACACACACACACACACACACACACACACACACAAGGCCTGAACCCAGAGTCTGCTGGAGGCCAGGAATAGAGAGGATGTTAGTGTGTGTGGTAAATAAAACATAGCTTTGTTTCTCTTCCAGTTCTGTACTGCGGGAGACTGTCCTACCCCTCGTGGCAAAATGGGGCAGAGAGAAACATTTGTAGATTTATAGCTAATCTCATGCTATTTTACACATTTTGCCACGAGGCTGAGAGAAAATACTGACTTTTTAGAGCTAATTTCCTGCTATTATACACATTTTGCCTTGAGAAGAAGATAACATTTTGCCATTTTGCCATTGTTGTCCCCGTATTAGCTAAAGTAATGTCATAGTCAACATACAGTGCCTTGCAAAAGTATTTATCCCCCTTTGGCATTTTTCCTATTTTGTTGCATTACAACCTGTAATTGAAATAGATTTTTATTTGGATTTCATGTAATGGACAAACACAAAATAGTCCAAATTGGTGAAGTGAAATGAAAAAAATAACCTTTTCTAAAGAAAAAGAATAAATGGAAAAGTAATGGGTGCATATGTATGCATTTGTTCTTAACTGACTTGCGTAGTAAAAAAAATGTTTTTAAAAGAGAGTCGCCCACCAAATCTCATGGACCAGGCAAGGAGGGCATTAATCAGAGGCAACAAAGAGACAACAGATAACCCTGAAGGAGCTGCAAAGCTCCACAGTGGGGATTGGAGTATCTGTCCATAGGACCACTTTAAGCCGTACGCTCCACAGAGCTGGGCTTTATGGAAGAGTGGCCAGAAAAAAATAAGCTAAAATGTTTGGTGTTTGCCAAAAGGCACGTGAAAGACTCCCCAAACATATGGAAGAAGGTACTCTGGTCAGATGAGACTAAAATTGAGCTTTTTGGCCATCAAGGAAAACAGTATGTCTGACGCAAACCCAACACTTCTCATCACCCGAGAACACAATTATTTTTCATCGGCAGGGACTCGGAAACTGGTCAGAATTAAAGGAATGATGGATGGCGCAAAATACATGGATATTCTTGAGGAAAACCTGTTTCAGTCTTCCAGAGATTTGAGACTGGGACGGAGGTTTACCTTCCAGCAGGACAATGACCCTTAGCAGACTGCTAAAGGAACACTCGAGTGATTTAAGGGGAAACATTGAAATATATTGGAATGGCCTTGTCAAAGCCCAGACCTCAATCCAATTGAGAATCTGTGGTATGACTTAAAGATTGCTGTACACCAGCAACCCATCCATATTATTTCTTGTTTGTTACACAACAAAACATATTTTGCATATGGTAGGCATGTTTTGTAAATCAAATTATGCAAACCCCAAAAAACTATTTTAATTCCAGGTTGTAAGACAACAAAATAGGAAAAAGTCCAGAGGGGGTGAATACTTTCGCAAGTCACTGTAGCTAATATAACTACTAGTTTTGTATTAGTAAACCCACTACAATCATGCAGTTACATTACAGCATACAGTCAGTAAGCAGTTTAGCACGTACACCGGCGAGCCCCAGTGGCAATACATTTGTAAAACCAAAAGCTTACCTTGAGTTCCAGTGTTGTGTTGGATAGTCATAGCCAGCTAGCTAACATAGCATCCCTCTGTTTGGGCAGGGTATTTGAGTAGGCTAAACTAGCTAATCGCATTTGCTAGCTAAGTAAGTGAAACTGAAAGTTTAAAAGAGACTCTCGCTCTCTCTCTTGCTCCTCCTTCTTTTTGGAAGAAATGAATTTGTTAATATTTTTTAAACTACTGTCTTTCTCTCTCTCTTTGAGTCAACTACTCACGACATGTTACACATGGCATTCCTGTCTAGTTGTAGTTTATGCTTTCAGTACTAGATAAATTATCTCATCCTTTGATTGGGTGGACAACATGTCAGTTCATGCTGCAAGAGCTCTGATAGGTTGGAGGATGTCCTCCGGAAGTTGTCATAATTACTGTGTAAGTCTATGGAAGGGTTTGAGAACATGTACCCCGTAGAGGATGGAAGCTAGCTGTACTCCGGCTACACCATGGTGCTACCCTAAGGAGTGCTGTTGTGTTTCAATCAATTATTTGGTGACATGTTATTATTGTTATTAGCGGCGGAGCAAGTGAACCCAAGTGCAGACGAGGAGACAAGGGATACAGTAACTTAGGTATTTATAGACAAGCGGGAGTGGGGGTGGGGTGGGGTGCAGGCCAGGGGCAGCTCGGGCGGGTAGCAGGGAACCAGGAATTGAGGCAAATGTTGGGGCAATTGGAGTGGGGGCAGGGTAAGCTGGTCCGAAGCGGAATCCAAGGAAGCAGTAGAGCGGTGGTCCAGGGCAGGGAAGCAGAACTTACGAGAAGAGGGACTGGAGACAGGGACCAGAGTCAGAGCAGATGGAACGGTATCAGAGATAAAAGCAGCGTCAGGGAAAAACTGGCACAACAGGATAACAAGAACTACGCTGGAACAAACAGCTTGAAATGCAGAATGACTGAGAAAAGGCTATGATCTGGCAGCGTGGAAGTGGCATGGCTGGCAGCGTGGAAGTGTCATGACGTGGCCCTTCTGTGTATAGATTGTGGCTTCCCCCTCTCTCACTCTCTCCTACACCCAGGTTCTGTTATCTCAGGTCGTAAATTTCAGGCAGAGAGTTTCACAGTAGAACAAAGGAACTCCCGCCAAATTCTACTACATCACAGAATTTGAAAACTGAACAATATCCATATTTTGGAGAATGTGTAAACGGTCGGTGGAGAAGCCAGCTATGACCCAATATGTTTTGTTTCATGTTTGTGACCTCATGATAGACAATACAGCCACATTACCCTAACTTTGTTTATACAGGTGCCTCAGTTATGAAGTTTGCATCTAATTCTTGTATACAATGAATGAGTAAAGATTAAGCCTTTAATGTGAGAGCATTTCATTCCCTTTAAAGTTGAACTAAGTCATTGGCCCCTGTGAGCACAGACATGATCTGACGTCATGGAACAGCCCTTTCCTATTGTTAGTAATAAAAACCCCTCCTAAGAAAATCCTCTTCAGACTGAACAAACCCACAGCGTGAGCTGTGATTGCAAATAGTTTAGACCACGCATACCTCGGTGTAAACTGAGGTGGCACAGGATTGAGTACCAAGACTAGGAAACCATACCACGTGGAGCATTGAATACACGGCTGGAAATGGTTCAACTCTGAGATTGTCGATCCCTACAGAATAAGAGCAAAATTTAGATACTAATTACTAGTCTGCAGCTAAAAATTATGTAAACCTGGGATGCGAATCCCGACAACTGCCAAAACATCTATTCTGTGAGAACATTTCTGAATGGTACTCTGGAGTAGCCATTCTAACCACGAAAGACTGTGATCTTCAGGGAAACAGAAAGAGAGAGAGAGACTCGGATGAACTCTCCAGCAGACGGACTGACGATTCCAACAGAAATCGAAATGACACATGGGTGTAAATATATATTGATTGCAATTATTCCCGACTGAGCGTTCATGTGCAAATGATTTGCACTGAAATTAATATAATTATCAACTGTGTGTAGTGATCCCTTTTGTCTTTCCCGCTCTTTTTCAGTCCACACCCACTTCCCTTTGTCCACCAAGCCTTCATATCGGCTTAGCCCACTAGGGAGTCTTCCCTATCCTTGTCAGTACAATATCTACTGTTTGTTTCTTTATGCATTTCTGTGATTATTTAGTTTGTTTGTAAATAAATGATTAAGCCAATTGGTGTATTGATGATTTATAGAAAAATGGCTGGGTTTGTACAGATGTTGGGAATGAGACTGACGTGAGGTAAAGAATAATTCATTAATAGAAGACTAATTGATCAAATATTAAAATATATATATTCAGAAAATGCTAACTTTGTAATCTAAAGATTTTCCGTGGTTCCCCGACTTCCTAGTAAATTACATTTACATGATTAGTTTAATCACGTAATAATAATTACAGATAATTGACTTGATAAAATAACAGTCTTCACTTTTAATGATGCCAAAGACATGACAGCTGAGTATTTGTAGAGGTTTTGATTATGGAACAGGTTGCAGCTGGTGGGGATCTGCTCTGACTCCAGCAAACCTGTCTCCACTCACACAATCAGATACACGCAGAGAGAGAGACAGAGAGGGAGCGAGCACTGGGAGTGGCAGGTTAGGGAGACACAGGATGAGAAGTAGGATGAGAAGTAGAGGGCGTGGCAGGGGCAGATGTAACAATTATATTTAGTATAGTTTTACCTACAAAGGATAACTTGTTAAATGTTTTTAACATTTTATTCTTATGAAATTAACTGAGCAGGATGGACCTCCCCAATCTCCTCTGATCTGGTTCACCCAATCACAATATACCATATGTGACATTATTATTATTATTTTGTTCATCTTACATTATTATTTTGACCACCTTACATACACTCTAAATAACAGGGGTTGGCAACCCCGTTCCTGGAGTGCCGCAGGACACACACACACACACACACACACACACACACACACACACACACACACACACACACACACACACACACACACACACACACACACACACACACACACACACACACACACACACACACACACACACACACACACACACACACACACACACACACACACACACACACACACACACACACACACACACACACACACACACACACAGGATTTTGTTCCAACTATGCACCACACTTGACCAACTGAGCTAATTGATCAGTTCAGTGATTGCCTAAATTCAACACCTGGCCTTCAAAACCATGAAGTGCTTGCAACACTCCAGGACCAGGGATGCCTTTCCCTGCTATATAACAACATTATAGAATGGCCATGAGCTCTGTTATCCTATAGATGGCAACAGTGATGTACATTACCCATGGGGAAGTTGTCGATGTTGTAGTGGGGCTGGTTAAATGAGAGAGAGATGCTGATGAGCTATGTTCTGAGTGTTGTGGTTGAGTTAGGGCCCAGCTGGGGCCCAGACGTTGGGACCACAGAGACGTTGGGACCACAGAGCTTCTCAGCAGCTCTGCCCACAGCACTGAATCTGGCTGCCATTTTAAAAGGCTGAAGGCTTCTCTGTGTGCATGTGTTCTGATGATTATATTCAGTCTTGTGCAGAGGAGCATGCGAAGTCTATGAACATTTTGTACCTAGCAATTATCATTGGTTGAATCAGTATGATGATCCTCTATATTTGGAAATGAGTCGGTTCTGCTCAGGCCATGGCTCTAATTACAGCTAGCAATTAGAATTGGGATCCAGATGCTTTGTATATTTTTCGTGTAGAGGTCACTTTTCAAGTCCAGTGCTTTCTCTCTATTTCCTCCCTCTTTGACACGCACACACACACGCACACGCACACGCACACGCACACACACACACACAGACACAGACACAGACACAGACACAGACACAGACACAGACACAGACACAGACACAGACACAGACACAGACACAGACACACGCACACGCACACGCACACGCACACACACACACACACACACACACACACACACACACACACACACACACACACACACACACACACACACACACACACACACACACACACACACACAAACCCTCTCTCTCTTCTATCTCTCTCACTCTTTTATCTACCCTCAAGGCTCCAGGAGGTTTTAATTACGTAACATTGTGCTTCAAAATCTGACTTTCTGTACCTCCCACAAGGTCACCGGAGCGGATGGATGAATCGTGGGCCTGGGTGGACTATCAGGGGTCGGGGGGTGGAGAAGGGGGACAGGGAGCGTAGGCATCCATCCTGCTAGATGTCATCTGTAATTCACTGCAGTGAACAGGATTTTAGACACCTGATTCCCTCTTTCTCTCTTTCTTTGTACATCCAAATGAAGATCTGAGAGACTTTCTCTCTCATGTGCAAAAAACTGAACTTTTATCTAATTATGCAAGCAGCTCAGAATTTGTCTATTTGTGTGCGGCTGTCATTGTTGTCAGCTCATAAATGATTGTCTCCATTTTAATGTTGTTCTGAGAAAGGCTCTTTGAGCTTCAGGGTTCTATTGGGTGGAAAGTGGTTGTGAATTATGACAGGAATGTAATATTTTTTTTGCCAGGGAAAGTGAAAAAGCAGGTGGACAGTGCGGATCGGACACAGCCAATAAATACTAGGCTCTGAAAGGTTTGGGGGAATAGCTGAAGCAGGGGTTTCTGGCATTGTCAGGAACTGTAGAGGTTAGGGGTCATTTAATACAATGGCAGGTCTTAAGAGGTTAAAAATCAGATGAGACGGTCCTTTGAAGTTTATGCCCTTTTTTTTCATTCTCCTTGTTTTGCTTTGGCAACATCATTTTAACTTAAACATTCAGACTTGCAAACATTTGCACACATAAACATTCTGGTTTCCACATCTGGTTTGAAACATTGCACGTTTACCGTGACCTATAAATATCTCTGTGCTTGTTCTCTTGCATTTCTCAGTCTGTAGCACTAGGGGCAGTGGTGGTCTTAACACAGACCCTGCTGTAGACCAGGGATTCTTCTGTCTTTCTGACTGCTGTCAAATGTAGAGTGACCAAAATAGAATTTGAGAGGGAAATGTTTTATGTGAGTGAATAAGGAATGAGCCAGAGTGGTGTCCCCCTATAACTGACATATGAGACTGCTAAAAAGAGCCTACATGAACTAGAACATTTGTGACAAAAGGGTGATAATGATATGCTAATGACTAACACTCCCTCTCCTTTAACTTATTGGAGATGACAGTTGGCTATCCTGCAGAGGAACAGTCCTGAAATAATTACCAGAGGCTGGCTGGATGGGGCATAAGGGCAAGAGTCACACCACTGAAAGACTCTAGCTGTGACATTGATGAACATTCTGACTGACTAGAGAGTTCTTCTTAAAGGACATGATGTCAGTTCTTTCATTACCACTTGAGCTGATGAAGCACTGGGTTTATCCTGAATTATAAACTGGGTGGTTCAAGCCAAGAATGCTGATTGGCTGACAGTTGTCGTATATCAGACCCTATACCACGGGTATGACAAAGCATTTATTTTTTACTGATCTAATTACGTTGGTAACCAGTTTATAATAGCAATAAGGCACCTCGGGGGTTTGTGGTATATTACCAATATACAACGGCTAAGGGCTGTATCCAGGCACTCTGTGTTGAATCGTGCCTAAAAGCAGCCCTTAGCCGTTGTCATGACGTTGGCCTGGGGGTAGGTTTATGACAGTCATAAATACTTCTTCCCCCTTTTTTCCTCTCTCTACCCTACTGATGTTACATTTGCAAAATCATTGGTTAATATAGAGATTCTGGGAACATCAGAAGATGGGGGGAAATGAACTATATTCTGGTAATCCGACCAATTGAACATATGCAGTGGTACTTAATGAATATGATGTCAGTTCGGTTGTCATCTGAGACATTCTCATCAATGATAAGATGACATAAACTCTACAGTGGAAAGTCTACACATCAGAGTTATCGGATTCACATGGAATTGTTGTTCAATTTAAATGTTTGAATATGAAATTATTCGTGATGAGATGAAATTTGATTTTAGCTTCTAAAATGGGAGATTTGGGTTTTCATAAGATAGGGCTCTGCTCAATCAGTGGCCTATAAAACTTTTCAAACACGCCCTCCTCTCCCTTCCTATATATGCCCTTGACAACAACATAACCTCCTGTTCCGAGGACGTGAGGACGGCGGTCCGATGTCAGAATGGTTCAGAACGAACGAAGCCAACATCAGCGTGAGCTTTGGTTGTTATTCACTACAGAAGTGATACCTCCTAGCTGTTGAGTTAGCATCAGCCGCTGCAAACGAGGGTTAGGAAGGAACAAACAGAGTATCCCGTCTACCACACAACGACGTTACTACAACGTATTCAATTTACCAGCAGAGACATTCTTCAAAGGACTTGGTGGGGCAACAACGGCCTTCCATCTACCACCAACCTACCAAAGTGCAGCTCAGAGTAAATATTTATTGCATTTTCCTTTTCCAAATGGGCATTAATTTAGAATGCGTAAGATACTGTATTTACGATAGCACAGCTTCTCTCTTTGTCCCTCAGTCTTCCCTCAGTCTTCCCGCTCTTTCACTCAAACCCAGCCCCTTTTCTTTGTGTAACCAGCTGTCATATCAGTTCTGCCCGCTAGGGACATTTTCCTTTGTGACTTTATGATTTAAATATGTGTATGTATAATTCTGTGTGAGTAGTTAGGTATTTAGTAAATAAATAATTAAACCCAATTTTTTATTGCTGATTCAACTTGTTAGCCAGGGTTCGTGCAGATAACCAAGAATTTACAACTTTCAGATGAGACTGAATTAAGATGACGATTAATATTGACTGCTATTGATGTAAAATATTACTTGGTCTTTAAGAGTTTATTCGGAAGATAACAGCTCTATAAATATTATTTTGTGGTGCCCGACTCTCTAGTTAATTACATTTACATGATTAGCTCAATCAGGTAATATTAATTATGGAAAAATTATTTTATAGAATAGCATGTCATATCACCTAATCGGCATAGCCAAAGACACGACACTGTGTTATATTCGCCATATACCGCACCTTCTCGGGCCTTATTGCTTAATTATACCACCATGGCGTGGGCTTGCCTGGTTATGTAGTGAACCTGGGAGATCTGTGCATCTTCATCCCTGACACAGCATTTACACACACCATTTCCTCACAACAACCCCCCCGCTGCTTCGGCCATCATCACCGTCACGCTAACCACACTCTTCACACTCCTCACAACATACCATGTTAACTGAGTCGGCTGTTTGGCGTTTATGGCCCTATGTCACGTGGGAGATATTAGAACCAGCTGTTTCAAACCAACATATATACAGAGTGGAGATTTTGTTTCAACTTGAAGTCAATGTGTGCTGACATTACAAAATGGGAATAAGGGATGAAGAATTCCGTATGTAACGTAGGCTACAACCCTATTGCTAAACAGTTCTCCGATCTAACCATAACTCTCACTCCTGTCCTGAAGGGTGTAGGGTAAGGCCTTTTATCATGTGTACATTTTTAAAATTTCTTTCTTTTGTGGTTCCTGAAGTTTTCACAAAGATATTTCTGGAAAAGCCATAGAGAACACCATGGAAGCAACTCTATATAACATCAAATATATGGTTTAGAAGTACTTGGAATTTCCGACACTGTGCGGTCTCAGTCTAGACACACAAAACCATCTCCGACACTGGAATCTGGAGAAAATATGGAGCTGGCTGCAGGGTGCTGTACAGTGCTGGAGGGTGCTCCAGTATGCTGGAGGGTGCTGCAGGGTGCTGTACAGTGCTGGAGGGTGCTGCAGTATGCTGGAGGGTGCTGCAGGGTGCTGTACAGTGCTGGAGGGTGCTCCAGTATGCTGGAGGGTGCTCCAGTATGCTGGAGGGTGCTGCAGGGTGCTGTACAGTGCTGGAGGGTGCTCCAGTATGCTGGAGGGTGCTGGAGGGTGCTGTACAGTGCTGGAGGGTGCTCCAGTATGCTGGAGGGTGCTGCAGGGTGCTGTACAGTGCTGGAGGGTGCTCCAGTATGCTGGAGGGTGCTGCAGGGTGCTGTACAGTGCTGGAGGGTGCTCCAGTATGCTGGAGGGTGCTGCAGGGTGCTGTACAGTGCTGGAGGGTGCTCCAGTATGCTGGAGGGTGCTGCAGGGTGCTGTACAGTGCTGGAGGGTGCTCCTGTATGCTGGAGGGTGCTGCAGGGTGCTGTACAATGCTGGAATGTGCTGGAAGGGGGGGTGCTGGAGGGTGCTCCAGTATGCTGGAGGGTGCTGCAGGGTGTTGTACAATGCTGGAGGGTGCTCCAGTATGCTGGAGGGTGCTGCAGGGTGTTGTACAATGCTGGAATGTGCTGGAAGGGGGGTGCTGCAGGGTGCTGCAGACTGACAGAAGGTGCTGAACGATGCTGAACGGTGGGGTGCAGAATGGTGCTGAACGGTGCATCAGGGTGCTGCAGGGATCTGCACGGTGTTGGTGGGTTCTGCAGGGTGCTGGAGTGTAATGCAGGATACTGCAGGGTGCTGGATGGTTGCGTTAGTGTGCTGGAGGGCGCTGCATGGTGCTGAAGCGTGCTGCAGGGGATCATGGACAACAGCAGTCAGAGGTGCCAGAGAGTGTAGTGGAACCAGAGCCACATACAACAGTGGTGCTGCGCTGACGCTAATCATAGTTGATGAAGACTGGCAGTGGTGCTGCGCTGAGGCTAATCATAGTTGATGAAGACTGGCCGTGGTGCTGCGCTGAGGCTAATCATAGTTGATGAAGACTGGCAGTGGAGCTGCAGACTCAAACACAGATCACCCTCTTTAATTAATCGACTATTTGAAAATCAGGAAAGAGACAAGGCTTCTGTTATTGTGCCCCACACTCCCTTTGTGTCTTAATTTTGAAAAGAGGCTAAATTGAATGAGGCTTTTGTTTTGGCCAATCTTCCCTGCAGTTGTGTGGCTAATGAAATAACGAGTGTGAATGAAAACAGATTTATGATTATTCAGATTGCCATCAAAAGAGTGTGATAGGAAGTTGAAACACAAAGGACCAAACCAAAAATGGTATTATTTCATATATTTATTTGACTAAATCAGCAGCACTACGAGCACAGCAATTGTTAGACTATGTGAAGATGCATCATCCAATCACATTTGTTCTTCTCTCCATCAGTTGTATGTTCCTCATATATCTGTTAGTTTCAGCTCCAGCTGAGAAGCCCCATGTGGTCACCTCTGGAACCAGATGTAATACTTCATACATATACTGTATTCTTCAGCGGTTCCCATCATTTTAACAGTGCATTTTTATAAGATCAAGCTAAGCGTGTTTGGCTAGTTCCATGTTATTTTCCTGCTGGCTGTGTGTTCTCTAGTCCCACGGACACATCCCTAGTGCTGCTACCAGTCCTGCAATGGCGTGGATAATATACTACTGCTGTAGGGTAAAAGTGGAAACAGGACTGAAAGTCTCACACCATATGAACGCAGTACTGGACATATTAGCACCAGATGTGTAACACCGTGACATGCATTTTCCTCTCCTAAAGCCCTTGTCTTTAAACACATAAATGTAACAAAATGTTGTTGATGTCTCGTATGCTATACTGATTTACTGGAACAAAGTATGAAGGGATGCATTAGAGACGGTATGGTGGGTGACCCCTTTTACGCTCTCTACCTTCAAGGACAGCGCGGTGATTAGTTTCCCTTCTAAAAAATGCACTTGATTTTGTGCGCTTTGTCTCGATTTGTTGATGCCTAACAGATGGTAATGCAGTGCCTCTTGGCATGTCAATCAGTACTCTGCCTCCATCCAGCCAGTCACCTGCCACTAATACATTTGGGTGATTGTGTGGGGTGAGGGAGAGGGCTCTGTGAGGCCTTGACGGGGTGGGACGGCACGGGACAGGGGACAGGATGGGGTGGGCGCACTTTGTCTTTTGTTGCATTTCATGCCTTGGTTGAATTTATGATCTGCCCCCGGCCCTCTGGTGACTCACTGCTCACATCATGTGTCAGGTGACACCATTGTTCTCTGGTAAACACAAACTATAGGCTTTACCATCTCCTTCAGAGGCTGACTGAAATATTACCATCTGTGCTGATGATATATGGACTGGGGTTCAGCCATTGTTGTTTATTTGTATCAGGATAAGAGAAGGAAGCCTTAGGTGTTGATCCACGGGACATCCTGCTTATATCTGGGCCAACTATGCCAGGTTTAATATCAGACACTGATTTCACATTAGAGCTGGATCAACCTGAAGATAAATGTCAAGAGTGTCTTATAATTCAATTGAATCAAAATGTTCCTCTCTATAATCTCCACTGCCTCTATGTCTATTCGATGCTTGATCCATTGAGAGTGAAAATTGAGATGAGCTTTGCCAAGTAATAATGTTCAACTCATCGGGTTGCACAAGCACTGGACAGATGCCCGTGGAATAATGGTCATATTGTCAGGGAGAATTAAACCGCTATTTAGGGTTCACTAAGACTCTAGTGTAGCTCTCTATTCATGTGATCATCCCCAGATGAACACCAGATATGATTTCCATGTGAGTTATACGAGCTGCATGCCAGAAGAATCCTTTTATCCTGTGGTTTTCTGTCAGACTTGTCCCTAAGCATCCAGGAACCTTGGCATATGGGGAAATGCACAGTCCATGAGTTTCAAAGTGTATCGTTTTGGGTTCAGTAGTTGTTACTAATATCATTGAGTAATGATGCTGTCAGAAGAGTGTAGCTAACCGCTTGATATCTGTTTGAATGAAAGATATCTCTCTGAAAGACAGTAGGACAGGATAGTAAATCTCTCTGAAAATATTGTGTGTTTAAATGAGTTACAAGGGAAAACCTTATGCAGCTTTCTGAATTGTCTTATGGTCTATACTTTTCCTGACATTAATCTGAGGGCCCTCTGGCAGGCTATCAAGTAAAAACGTGTTGATTTGTTGGGTGAGGATTGCGCTGTAGTCCTAACATGGGACGTGCTTTATTCCGTGTTGGTTGGTGGAAAGGAGACGTATCGCTACATAGTCACAGAGTTATTGTCTGCTATCTGTAAATGTCTTACCACTGACTCTACACATTCGATGGGGACAAGAAGACATATGGTTTGTCTGTCAAAGTGGGGAGACACTGAATTTTGACATTGTAAACCTTTAAAAGTTCAACTCCCACTCACTCCTTCCCTCAGGTGAAACAGTTTCCTTTCTCACGACCCTTCAGTCTTGTCAAAATCACTCAATCCCTCAAATGTGATTTGTACATTGTTTTGTTTTTATACCAATGCATTAGTCACCCAGTGCTTTATGAAATCTAGCCGAGGAGACAGTACCAAAGACAAGCTCATAGGAAGAAACTCTGAAGGGGAATCCTCTTTGCTGGAAAAGAATATTCATATTCCTTTCAACTAAGACAGTGTCATCTTGATCCCCAACTAACTTGTTTAAGCCAAACATGATGATACCACAAATTATCCGCACAGTCATTTGAAGCCCAGTGATCTCCTTTCAATGTCACTCTGGGGAAATGAAAGCAATTCCACTGACAAAACAATAACACTTACTTAACTGTGAACCAATGTTCCCTGCCTAACGTTAGTCCAGTGAGAGAACATGGCCAGGTGTGTAAGACTGACGATTTAGCCTGTCTCTTTATGGCCCCTGTGTGGTTACGCCATCTACTCTGCACATCTGTGGACACGTTGTAGCAGACATCATCAAGGTGTTGGCACAGCCTCTGGTAACTAAGCTACGGTATTGACCGACTCCTACACAGAGAAGAGGATCATTAGAGAAGTTGGCCAGACGCCTGCCATGTTCCCGTCGTCTTCACTCAGGCTCATTTACATCTCTTCTAATCAGTGTTGTACAGATTGAGGACGTGAGTTGGTTTATCAGAGGACTTCATCTGACTGTGAATATTTGGTCTGTGTTCCTCAGATTTGCATACACATATTCTCCCCTGACAACCACATATCTGTGGCAGCGAGAGAAGGTGAAGGAGAGAGAGGGAGAAGTCTGGAGAGGGGTGATCGTGTCTGCTGTGCTGTTTGTTCAGCTTGCCTGACTCCAGATCAGATGGTGACTGAGCTGTGACATAAGCAGTCATTGAAAAATGAACAAAGTAATTACGTTGAAGTCGTGATAAAATCGCTACAAGCAAAACAACTTGTCTGTGTGTTTTCAAACAGGAAATGAGAGGTTCCTAGCAAGTACATGTTTGTTGGCCATATTTGAATATTAGTAAGTCGGTTTTGGTTCACAGGGATGTAAGTAGATATAACCACGGCCTGTGTAAACACTATAAGAGTCATATAAGGGAATCCTGGGTAAAACCATTAAAACTGTTACACAAACACCATCAGACATTTAACATTGGATAACGATTGCATGACTATTGAAAGATGTTTTCTAGACATTGCAAATCTGAACATAGATGTTTCGTTGTATTTGACATTGCACTTTGTAAATGTTTTATATGATCAATGCAATGTCTAAGTTTTGACATTGTGGTATTGTGGCATATTAGTCAAGTCAAGACCAATGGACAACCAAAGAAAATAAATGTTTATAGACCAACACATTTCGGGAGAGAATTGGGAATGAGAAAGCTCACTTGTGGTTTAGAGTTGGATCTCACTAACAGCACAGTCATTTGAGTTTATCTGACACTCACTGTGACTAAATGTAAATGTTAATATATATATATATATACCTGTCAAACGTTTGGACACCTCAGTCAAATTGACTGACCTTCATATCATAAAGTAATGATTGACTGTTCTTCATATCATAAAGTAATGATTGACTGTTCTTCATATCTTAAAGTAATGATTGACTGTTCTTCATATCTTAAAGTAATGATTGACTGACCTTCATATCTTAAAGTAATGATTGACTGACCTTCATATCATAAAGTAATGATTGACTGACCTTCATATCTTAAAGTAATGATTGACTGACCTTCATATCTTAAAGTAATGATTGACTGACCTTCATATCATAAAGTAATGATTGACTGACCTTCATATCTTAAAGTAATGATTGACTGACCTTCATATCTTAAAGTAATGATGGACTGACCTTCATATCTTAAAGTAATGATGGACTGACCTTCATATCTTAAAGTAATGATTGACTGACCTTCATATCATAAAGTAATGATTGACTGACCTTCATATCATAAAGTAATGATTGACTGACCTTCATATCATAAAGTAATGATGGACTGACCTTCATATCATAAAGTAATGATTGATTGACTGACCTTCATATCATAAAGTAATGATTGACTGACCTTCATATCATAAAGTAATGATGGACTGACCTTCATATCATAAAGTAATGATTGACTGACCTTCATATCATAAAGTAATGATTGACTGACCTTCATATCATAAAGTAATGATTGACTGACCTTCATATCATAAAGTAATGATTGACTGACCTTCATATCTTAAAGTAATGATTGACTGACCTTCATATCATAAAGTAATGATTGACTGACCTTCATATCATAAAGTAATGATTGACTGACCTTCATATCTTAAAGTAATGATTGACTGACCTTCATATCTTAAAGTAATGATTGACTGACCTTCATATCATAAAGTAATGATTGACTGACCTTCATATCATAAAGTAATGATTGACTGACCTTCATATCTTAAAGTAATGATTGACTGACCTTCATATCTTAAAGTAATGATTGACTGACCTTCATATCTTAAAGTAATGATGGACTGACCTTCATATCTTAAAGTAATGATTGACTGACCTTCATATCATAAAGTAATGATTGACTGACCTTCATATCATAAAGTAATGATTGACTGACCTTCATATCATAAAGTAATGATGGACTGACCTTCATATCTTAAAGTAATGATTGACTGACCTTCATATCATAAAGTAATGATTGACTGCCATTTCTCTTTGCTTATTTGACCTGTTCTTGCCATAATATGGACTTGGGCTTTTAACAAATAGGGCTTCTTCTGTATATCACGCCTCCCTTGTCAAAACACAACTGACTGGCTCAAACGCATTAAGAAGGAAATAAATGATTTTAACAGGCAGACCTGTTCATTTAAATGCATTCCAGGTGACTACCTCATGAAGCTGGTTGAGAGAATGCCTAGAGTGTGCGACACTGTCATCAAGGCAAAGGGTGGCTACATTGAAGAATCTCAAATATAAAATATGTTTTGATTTGATTAACACTTTTTGGGTTACTACATGATTCCATATGTGTTTTTTCATGATTTTGAAGTCTTCACTATTATTCTACAATGTAGAAAATTGTAAAAATGAAGACAAAATCCTGGAATGAGTAGGTGTGTACAAACATGACTGGTACTGTATATACAGTATAACCACACACATACAGAAGTCTCGTCCACTGTTTTTTCTGGCTACAGTCTATTGAAAGGCCATGCTCAAGTTAAGGCAACGAGTCTCCCTTTAAGCTTAAGTCAGGAATTAACATTAATTTGTCTGCCTCTCAACTAGGAAAATGGCCAATTTGTATTAATTCAAAGGTGGAGAGGAGCCAAGGTGTAGGTCATGGATAATTCCACGACGGCACCATTATTTACCCAACACTTCCTCATCAACATGTGGTACATGTGGAGATTCCTCATTTGTTTACACCATAACACAGCCTCTCAGAAATGGGAGAAGTCGTCACATCAAAGCCAGATCAGGTGATAGATCAGTGGAGGCTGTTCTCTCTTACTGCCTAATTAGAGGCTGTTCAATTCCCCCAGCTACATTGTGGTCTTGACAACACAGTGACAACAGCAGCTCCAGGGCATAGGAGGTGGTGAGAGGCGTCTGTAGTACACCAATCCTTTATGCATTCTTTGATACACATCTTAAAAATGTGTCATTTAGCATACACTCCTATCCAGAGAGACTAGGGTTAAATGCCTTGCTCAAGGGCACACCGACAGATTTTTCACCTAGTCGGCTCGAGGATTCGAACCAGCAACATTTAGGTTCCTGGCCCAACATTCACAAGTGCTAGGCTACCTGCTGCCCATTTACAAAAAACAACACCTCTGTGGGAATAGACATACACGACATGACCAAAAGTATGTGGACACCTGCTCGTCAAACATCTCATTCCAAAATCATGGGCATTAATATGGAGTTGGTCTCGCCATTGCTGCTATAACAGCCCCCATTCTTCTTCTGAGGCTTTCCACTAGATGTAGGAACATTGCTGCAGGGATTTGCTTCCATTCAGCCACAAGAGCATTAGTGAGGTCGAGCACCATACTCGACAAACCGTTTCTGTATGGACCTCGCTTTGTGCAAGGGGGCATTGTCATGTTGAAACAGAAAAGGGCCTTCCTCAAACTGTTACCACAAAGTTGGAAGCACAGAATCTTCTAGAATGTCAATGTATGCTGTAGCGTTAACATTTCCCTTCAATGGAACTAAGGAGCCTAGAACGAACCATGAAAAACAGCCCCAGACCATTGTTCCTCCTCCACCAAACTTTACAGTTGGCACTATGCATTGGTTCAGGTAGCGTCCTCCTGGCATCCGCCAAATTCAGATTCGGCCGTCGGACTACCAGACGGTGAAGCGTGATTCATCACTCCAGAGAACACGTTTCCACTGCTCCAGAGTTCAATGGAAATGAGCTTTACACCACTCCAGCCAACACTTGGCACTGCACATGGTGATCTTAGGCTTGTGTGTGGGTACTCGGTCATGGAAACCCATTTCATGAAGCTCCCGACCATCAGTTCCTGTGCAGTTGCTTCCAGAGGCAGTTTGGAACTAGGTAGTGAGTGTTGCAACCGAAGACAGACGATTTTTACGCACTACGCGCTTCAGCACTCAGCGGTCCCGTTCTGTGAACTTGTATGCCCTACCACTTCGAGGCTCAGCCGTTGGTGCTCCCAGACATTTCCACTTTACAATAACAGCACTTCCAGTTGACCAGGGCAGCTCTAGCAGGGCAGAAATTAGATGAACTGACTTGTTGGAAAGATGGCATCCTATGACGGTGCCACTTTGAAAGTCACTGAGCTCTTCAGTAAGGCAATTCCCCTGCCAATATTTCTCTATGGAGATTGCATGGCTGTGTGCACAACTGTATACACCTGTCAGCAACATGTGCGGTTGAAATAGCCAAATCCACTGATTTGTATATATATTGTAGATTATTTGACTGTTTCAGAAAGTTATATGTGAGTCCGTGTGTGCATGAACATCTGTGTTTGTCTGCAATGTCTGTCCGTATGTCCCTTAGTTTGACAGTCAATAAGTTAAGAAACCATATGCTGCAGAACTGCTAAATGCGCTTATCGTAGATTGTCACAATGGTTGCCACAGTCCTGAAATGAGGTCTGAATGGCACCCTCCACTGCCCCCTAAACTCATTTAAAGTAGCAGGAAAAACCATAATAATGACTTCACTTTCCCCTTCACATGGGATCTACTTATTGGTTGGCCGTAAGGAGGTTGGCAATTCTCAGATAAAGACAAATGAGGCAGCCAAAGGGAATACTTGGTGAACATTGCCATTGTTCAAAGTCCAGTCAAATTACATTTAGGAGAAAAGAAGTCCCGGCGCCAACCGCTTATGAACTCCTGAAAAAAACTCCTGGAACTTTTCAGAGCTGAGATAAGGTGGTGTTGATCCCATACATTGTGTGACAGTGAGAAAGTAAGAGAAGGTCAATGATTTGTCAGCTCTGGTGGAGTCTACACTCTGCGACAAGCTGCCCGTTCGTCATGGTCCCAAGCTCTAACGCCAGGCGGCCGGGCCAGATTACAGGCTCTCTAAGGCTGTTCACTTCTTACCATGCCGCTCCAATCTCCTTGTCCCTAATGGCCCCCATCTGTTCCTCCATGGAATTCTCTCTCTCTCTCTCCCTCTCTCTCTGTCTCTGTCTCCCTCTCTCTCTGTCTCCCTCTGTCTCCCTCTCTCTCTGTCTCCCTCTCTCTATGTCTCCTTCTCTCTCTGTCTCCCTCTCTCTGCCTCTCTCTGTCTCTCTGCCTCTCTCTGCCTCCCTCTCTCTGTCTCCCTCTCTCTCTGTCTCTCTGCCTCTCTCTCTCTCTCTCTCTCTCTCTGTCTCCCTCTCTCTCTGTCTCCCTCTCTCTGCCTCTCTCTCTCTCTGCCTCTCTCTCCTCCCTCTCTCTCTCTCTCTGTCTCCCTCTCTCTGTCTCCCTCTCTGCTCTGTCTCTCTGCCTCTCTCTGCCTCCCTCTCTCTCTGTCTCCCTCTCTCTGCCTCTCTCTGTCTCCCTCTCTCTGCCTCTGTCTCTCTGCCTCTCTCTGCCTCCCTCTCTCTCTCTCTCTCTCTCTCTCTCTCTCTCTCTCTCTCTCTCTCTCTCTCTCTCTCTCTCTCTCTCTCTCTCTCTCTCTCTCTCTCTCTCTCTCTCTCTCTCTCTGTCTCTCTCTCTCTCTCTCTCTCTCTCTCTGCCTCTCTCTCTGTCTCTCTCTCTGCCTCCCTCTCTCTCTGTCTCCCTCTCTCTCTGTCTCCCTCTCTCTCTGTCTCCTCTCTCTGTCTCTCTCTCTCTGTCTCCCCCTCTCTCTGTCTCCCTCTCTCTGCCTCCCTCTGTCTCTCTGCCTCTCTCTGTCTCTCTCTCTCTCTCTCTCTCTCTCTCTCTCTCTCTCTCTCTCTCTCTGTCTCTCCTCTCTCTCTCTCTCTCTCTCTCTCTCTCTCTCTCTCTCTCTCTCTCTCTCTCTCTCTCTCTCTCTCTCTCTCTCTCTCTCTCTGTCTCTCTCTCTCTCTGCCTCCCTCTCTCTGCCTCTGTCTCTCTGCCTCTCTCTGCCTCCCTCTCTCTCTGTCTCCCTCTCTCTGCCTCTCTCTCTCTCTCTCTCTCTCTCTCTCTCTCTCTCTCTCTCTCTCTCTCTCTCTCTCTCTCTCTCTCTCTCTCTCTCTCTCTGTCTCTCTCTGTCCCCCTCTGTCTCTCTCTCTCTCTGTCTCTCTCTGTCTCCCTCTCTCTCTCTCTCTCTCTGTCTCTCTCTGTCTCTCTGCCATGTTTAAACTGTGATGTCAAGCGGTGTTCCGACACTAGTCACAGTGCTTGTCTCAGCTTCCCAGTCAGAGAAAGTTCCGACACTAGTCACAGTGCTTGTCTCAGCTTCCCAGTCAGAGAAAGTTCCGACACTAGTCACAGTGCTTGTCTCAGCTTCCCAGTCAGAGAAAGTTCCGACACTAGTCACAGTGCTTGTCTCAGCTTCCCAGTCAGAGAAAGTTCCGACACTAGTCACAGTGCTTGTCTCAGCTTCCCAGTCAGAGAAAGTTCCGACACTAGTCACAGTGCTTGTCTCAGCTTCCCAGTCAGAGAAAGTTCCGACACTAGTCACAGTGCTTGTCTCAGCTTCCCAGTCAGAGAAAGTTCCGACACTAGTCACAGTGCTTGTCTCAGCTTCCCAGTCAGAGAAAGTTCCGACACTAGTCAAAGTGCATGTCTCAGCTTCCCAGTCAGAGAAAGTTCCGACACTAGTCACAGTGCTTGTCTCAGCTTCCCAGTCAGAGAAAGTTCCGACACTAGTCACAGTGCTTGTCTCAGCTTCCCAGTCAGAGAAAGTTCCGACACTAGTCACAGTGCTTGTCTCAGCTTCCCAGTCAGAGAAAGTTCCGACACTAGTCACAGTGCTTGTCTCAGCTTCCCAGTCAGAGAAAGTTCCGACACTAGTCACAGTGCTTGTCTCAGCTTCCCAGTCAGAGAAAGTTCCGACACTAGTCACAGTGCTTGTCTCAGCTTCCCAGTCAGAGAAAGTTCCGACACTAGTCACAGTGCTTGTCTCAGCTTCCCAGTCAGAGAAAGTTCCGACACTAGTCACAGTGCTTGTCTCAGCTTCCCAGTCAGAGAAAGTTCCGACACTAGTCACAGTGCATGTCTCAGCTTCCCAGTCAGAGAAAGTTCCGACACTAGTCACAGTGCTTGTCTCAGCTTCCCAGTCAGAGAAAGTTCCGACACTAGTCACAGTGCTTGTCTCAGCTTCCCAGTCAGAGAAAGTTCCGACACTAGTCACAGTGCTTGTCTCAGCTTCCCAGTCAGAGAAAGTTCCGACACTAGTCACAGTGCTTGTCTCAGCTTCCCAGTCAGAGAAAGTTCCGACACTAGTCACAGTGCTTGTCTCAGCTTCCCAGTCAGAGAACGTTCCGACACTAGTCACAGTGCTTGTCTCAGCTTCCCAGTCAGAGCAAGTTCAGACACTAGTCACAGTGCATGTCTCAGCTTCCCAGTCAGAGCAAGTTCAGACACTAGTCACAGTGCATGTCTCAGCTTCCCAGTCAGAGCAAGTTCAGACACGAGTCACAGTTGTTTCAGTTCTCCATAGACAGAGATACTCTTGAACTCAAGTGTTTCAAGAACATAACTGCAGTTCAGTTGGTTGGATATTGGCAAAATATGGACATTATAAATCTCTTCTTCATCTCACAGATGGTTATTGCTGTAGGACTGCCAAGAACTGTCAAAACTGTAGCACCGAAGACAAAACTGTTTTTATGTACTACTGTGGTACACATATCTGCCAATGGTATTTGAGTGAAAGAGTTAATGCACGGCAATGCAGCCTAGGGACCATTAAACATCATGTACCACTCCACAAGCCAATCAGCTCTCATTGTTTTGCAGGTTGGTGTTAATAGTCATGAGTCTTGCCCTGGAGGCAGAACTGAGCGATTTCGCGTTAGATAGCGGAGCTTCAAAGTCAAAATGATCTACATTGTAAAAGATTCAAGAAAACAAAAATGTGATTTTTGGTCTTTATTCAAGATTCAAACTAGGCATTAGGGTTAGCAGTGTGTTTAAGGTTAGTATTAAGGTAGGGTTATGTTTAAAATCAGATAATATACTTTGTGGCTGTGCTAGCTAGTGACCACTCTGAAAAACTGCCTCCAGAACAGGATTCATGATAAAAAACGCTAACCTGTGTTTGTTCTGGAGTCCGCCTGTATTATTCTTTCTGTGGTTACTGGATGCACACCGGGCCAATCTGTCAGCAAAATGATATGACATATTGTTCTTCCCTGACATTTGTGCTTTTAAAGTACCACAATTATCAACACATGATGTGAGAAGAAAGGAGTGAACTCCTCTGCCAACTTGGAAAACAGAGTCTGACAGGTTTATTCAATTCTCTGTAACCAAAGTTACTTCTGAATGAGATGAGAGGGAGCATAACACTGCTCCATAGCTGTCAGGACAGGAGCATGGAAAGAAAATGATACACATTCATCCAGACTAAAAATGAAAAGTGCCATCACAATGATAATATCTGATTATTATCTACTAAGTGATTATGTGTCTGTTTTCAAACCTGGCCATGGGGAAATAAAGCAGTGTCAATGTAGGAAGATATTTTTATTTATTTTTTTTATTTTTATTTCACCTTTATTTAACCAGGTAGGCTAGTTGAGAACACCTTTATTTAACCAGGTAGGCTAGTTGAGAACAAGTTCTCATTTGCAACTGCGACCTGGCCAAGACAAAGCATAGCAGTGTGAACAGACAACACAGAATTACACATGGAGTAAACAATTAACAAGTCAATAACACAGTAGAAAAAAAGGGGTCTATATACAATGTGTGCAAAAGGCATGAGGAGGTAGGCGAATAATTACAATTTTGCAGATTAACACTGGAGTGATAAATGATCAGATGGTCATGTAGAGGTAGAGATATTGGTGTGCAAAAGAGCAGAAAAGTAAATAAATAAAAACAGTGTGGGGATGAGGTAGGTGAAAATGGGTGGGCTATTTACCAATAGACTATGTACAGCTGCAGCGATCGGTTAGCTGCTCAGATAGCTGATGTTTGAAGTTGGTGAGGGAGATGAAAGTCTCCAACTTCAGCGATTTTTGCAATTAGTTCCAGTCACAGGCAGCAGAGTACTGGAACGAAAGGCGGCCAAATGAGGTGTAGGCTTTAGGGATGATCAGTGAGATACACCTGCTGGAGCGCGTGCTACGGATGGGTGTTGCCATCGTGGCCAGTGAACTGAGATAAGGCAGAGCTTTACCTAGCATGGACTTGTAGATGACCTGGAGCCAGTGGGTCTGGCGACGAATATGTAGCGAGGGCCCGGAAGGAGAGTTTGCAGTCTAGCCAGACACCTAGGTACTTATAGATGTCCACATATTCAAGGTCGGAACCATCCAGGGTGGTGATCCTAGTCAGGCATGCGGGTGCAGGCAGCGATCGGTTGAAAAGCATGCATTTGGTTTTACTAGCGTTTAAGAGCAGTTGGAGGCCACGGAAGGAGTGTTGTATGGCATTGAAGCTCGTTTGGAGGTTAGATAGCACAGTGTCCAATGACGGGCCGAAAGTATATAGAATGGTGTCGTCTGCGTAGAGGTGGATCAGGGAATCGCCCGCAGCAAGAGCAACATCATTGATATATACAGAGAAAAGAGTCGGCCCGAGAATTGAACCCTGTGGCACCCCCATAGAGACTGCCAAAGGACCGGACAGCATGCCCTCCGATTTGACACACTGAACTCTGTCTGCAAAGTAATTGGTGAACCAGGCAAGGCAGTCATCCGAAAAACCGAGGCTACTGAGTCTGCCGATAAGAATATGGTGATTGACAGAGTCGAAAGCCTTGGCAAGGTCGATGAAGACGGCTGCACAGTACTGTCTTTTATCGATGGCGGTTATGATATCGTTTAGTACCTTGAGTGTGGCTGAGGTGCACCCGTGACCGGCTCGAGATGGTCAGTGACCTGTTTGTTGACTTGGCTTTCAAAGACCTTAGATAGGCAGGGCAGGATGGATATAGGTCTGTAACAGTTTGGGTCCAGGGTGTCTCCCCCTTTGAAGAGGGGGATGACTGCGGCAGCTTTCCAATCCTTGGGGATCTCAGACGATATGAAAGAGAGGTTGAACAGGCTGGTAATAGGGGTTGCGACAATGGCGGTGGATAGTTTCAGAAATAGAGGGTCCAGATTGTCAAGCCCAGCTGATTTATACGGGTCCAGGTTTTGCAGCTCTTTCAGAACATCTGCTATCTGGATTTGGGTAAAGGAGAACCTGTAGAGGCTTGGGCGAGGAGCTGCAGGGGGGGCGGAGCTGTTGGCCGAGGTTGGAGTAGACAGGCGGAAGGCATGGCCAGCCGTTGAGAAATGCTTGTTGAAGTTTTCGATAATCATGGATTTATCGGTGGTGACCGTGTTACCTAGCCTCAGTGCAGTGGGCAGCTGGAAGGAGGTGCTCTTGTTCTCCATGGACTTCACAGTGTCCCAGAACTTTTTGGAGTTGGAGCTACAGGATGCAAACTTCTGCCCGAAGAAGCTGGCCTTAGCTTTCCTGACTGACTGCGCGTGTATTGGTTCCTGACTTCCCTGAACAGTTAGCTAGCTAGCTTCAGTTGAGGGGTTCCGGTTCAAGTAAATATAAATACTTTAGGAAAAAGTTGCTACATTGGGTGAGGCGGGTTGCAGGAGAGTATTTGGAAGCTTAGGTTTAGCAAAATGTTTTTAAAGAGATATGCGTAGAAAAATACGTAAAAAACGAAAAAGAAACGATATATACAAGGGACACGATACGACAGGACGACTTACTGCTACGCCATCTTGGAGTTAATAATAGTTAAGATAGGAGCAGTTTAGAAAGTAGGAATGCTATCTTCCGATGTGAACTTTCTGTTTTCTTTCCACTCCGGTAGTGTTCTCTCATTGGAAACCATTGGAGCCAAATGACTTGTCAGCCTAATTATCTCATTAACATCACTCAAATCTTTATCTCATGACAACAGAATTATTGTAACGCTCTATGGCACACGATACAAAAAAAGTATCTTGACAAAATGTTACTCTTGTGTAGAGAATATATTGGTGTCTCAGTGTTTATCTCAAATTACTTTAATGACTTTGGGATAAAGGTCAGAATAGAGAGTTTCAAAGTTGAGTTCCCATCCACTTTCTCACCAAAACTGCTGGCTCAATAACATTTGTCTCAGAATGAGGTGTGACAATGTTCAGTCTTCCATGGAGAGGAAAGCAGTGGGGATAGCATCTCTGTAGGGACAGAGAGAAAGTGGAGAAGAGAAGGAGATTCATGTTAGGTGTGGCCTGGGAGAGTCCTCATAGACAGGACATCCTTCAGCCTCGGACCAGACTACACTGCTCTCTATTTACTCAGCACCTGGAAACTAGCTCTGCAAATACACTATAGACAACATACATACAGTGGGGCAAAAAAGTATTTAGTCAGCCACCAATTGTGCAAGTTCTCCCACTTAAAAAGATGAGAGAGGCCTGTAATTTTCATCATAGGTACACTTCAACATTGTAGGATTTTTAATGAATTTATTTGCAAATTATGGTGGAAAATAAGTATTTGGTCAATAACAAAAGTTTATCTCAATACTTTAGTGGTCCTTCTGTAGCTCAGTTGGTAGAGCATGGCGCTTGTAACGCCAGGGTAGTGGGTTCGATTCCCGGGACCACCCATACGTAGAATGTATGCACACATGACTGTAAGTCGCTTTGGATAAAAGCGTCTGCTAAATGGCATATATTATATTATATTATTTTTTATTTACCCTTTGTTGGCAGATCTCCTCCATGCAGATCTCCTCTAGAGCAGTGATGTTTTGGGGCTGTTGCTGGGCAACACTGGACTTTCAACTCCCTCCAATGATTTTTCATGGGGTTGAGATCTGGAGACTGGCTAGGCCACTCCAGGACCTTGAAATACTTCTTACGAAGCCACTCCTTCATTGCCCGGGCGGTGTGTTTGGGATCATTGTCATGCTGAAAGACCCAGCCACGTTTCATCTTCAATGCCCTTGCTGATGGAAGGAGGTTTTCACTCAAAATCTCACGATACATGGCCCCATTCATTCTTTCCTTTACACGGATCAGTCGTCCTGGGCCCTTTGCAGAGAAACAGCCCCAAAGCATGATGTTTCCACCCCCATGAATCACAGTAGGTATGGTGTTCTTTGGATGCAACTCAGCATTCTTTGTCCTCCGAACACGACAAGTTAAGTTTTTACCAAAAAGTTATATTTTGGTTTCATCTGACAATATGACATTCTCCCAATCTTCTTCTGGATCATCCAAATGCTCTCTAGCAAACTTCAGACGGGCCTGGACATGTACTGGCTTAAGCAGGGGACACTGCAGGGGGCACTGCAGGATTTGAGTCCCTGGCGGCGTAGTGTGTTACTGATGGTAGGCTTTGTTACTTTGGTCCCAGCTCACTGTAAGGTCATTTACTAGGTCCCCCGTGTGGTTCTGGGATTTTGCTCACCGTTCTTGTGATCATTTTGACCCCACGGGGTGAGATCTTGCGTGGAGCCCCAGATCGAGGGAGATTATCAGTGGTCTTGTATGTCTTCCATTTCCTAATAATTGCTCCCACAGTTGATTTCTTCAAACCAAGCTGCTTACCTATTGCAGATTCAGTCTTCCCAGCCTGGTGCAGGTCTACAATTTTGTTTCTGGTGTCCTTTGACAGCTCTTTGGTCTTGGCCATAGTGGAGTTTGGAGTGTGACTGTTTAAGGTTGTGGACAGGTGTCTTTTATACTGATAACAAGTTCAAACAGGTGCCATTAATACAGGTAACGAGTGGAGGACAGAGGAGCCTCTTAAAGAAGAAGTTACAGGTCTGTGAGAGCCAGAAATCTTGCTTGTTTGTAGGTGACCAAAAGGTGACCAAATACTTATTTTCCACCACAATTTGCAAATAAATTCATAAAAAATCCGACACTGTGATTTTCTGGATTTGTTCTTCTCATTTTGTCTGTCATAGTTGAAGTGTACCTATGACGAAACTTACAGGCCTCTCATCTTTTTAAGGCGGGAGAACTTGCACAATTGGTGGCTGACTAAATACTTTTTTGCCCCACTGTACATAGTGTGTGTGCTGTGCATATACACACATTGCATTAGCCAGACTGTTTACCAGTCACTATCCCCTCCACGGTGGCTGCCCCTCAGCAAACCATTTGATCCCTCTGGTGCGTTCTTTTTCACCGACCGTTTCCATAGATAACAGCGACATAAAAAGGCTTCCCTAGCGACCCCTGTAGAAGCCTCATTGTTGTTATCATTGTCGTACACACTGTGTGGTTTTGAGGTGGGCAAGAGACGCTCTCATATGCGTAATCCTGCTCTGAGTTGACAAGGTTAGGGCTGGTGGGAGTTCCTCCCTCCTTCGCAGGCAGTAGGATCCTCAGGGGACAGACGGGCTACAGTGGTCTCAGTCCCTTAAACCACCCCTGGGTGATCATTGTCTCTGCTAGGCCTGGACCCAGGGATGACCCCTTTCAGTTATTCACATAGTGAAATGACACACCCGTTTACACAGGAATTCTTCATTCCTAGTCTGGGCTTTGAAAGTTCTGTGTGGGTATGGTGTTGGGCTTGGTACATGAAAGGCCTGAGTGGGGTATGGTGTTGGGCTTGGTACACGAAATGTCTGAGTGGGGTATGGTGTTGGGCTTGGTACACGAAAGGTATGAGTGGGTATGGTGTTGGGGTTGGTACATGAAAGGCCTGAGTGGGTATGGTGTTGGGGTTGGTACATGAAAGGTCTGAGTTGGGTATGGTGTTGGGGTTGGTACATGAAAGGTCTGAGTGGGTATGGTGTTGGGGTTGGTACATGAAATGTCTGAGTGGGGTATGGTGTTGGGGTTGGTACATGAAAGGTCTGAGTGGGGTATGGTGTTGGGCTTGGTACATGAAAGGTCTGAGTGGGGTATGGTGTTGGGGTTGGTACATGAAGTTCTGAGTGGGTATGGTGTTGGGGTTGGTACATGAAAGGCCTGAGTGGGTATGGTGTTGGGGTTGGTACATGAAATGTCTGAGTGGGTATGGTGTTGGGGTTGATACATGAAAGGTCTGAGTGGGTGTGGTGTTGGGGTTGGTACATGAAATGTCTGAGTGGGTATGGTGTTGGGGTTGATACATGAAAGGTCTGAGTGGGTATGGTGTTGGGGTTGGTACATGAAAGGCCTGAGTGGGTATGGTGTTGGGGTTGATACATGAAAGGTCTGAGTGGGTATGGTGTTGGGGTTGGTACATGAAAGGTCTGAGTGGGGTATGGTGTTGGGGTTGGTACATGAAAGGTCTGAGTGGGGTATGGTGTTGGGGTTGGTACATGAAAGGTCTGAGTGGGGTATGGTGTTGGGCTTGGTACATGAAAGGTCTGAGTGGGGTATGGTGTTGGGGTCGGTACATGAAGGTCTGAGTGGGTATGGTGTTGGGGTTGGTACATGAAAGGCCTGAGTGGGTATGGTGTTGGGGTTGGTACATGAAATGTCTGAGTGGGTATGGTGTTGGGGTTGATACATGAAAGGTCTGAGTGGGTGTGGTGTTGGGGTTGGTACATGAATGAGTGGGTATGGTGTTGGGGTTGATACATGAAAGGTCTGAGTGGGTATGGTGTTGGGGTTGGTACATGAAAGGCCTGAGTGGGTATGGTGTTGGGGTTGATACATGAAAGGTCTGAGTGGGTATGGTGTTGGGGTTGGTACATGAAAGGTCTGAGTGGGTATGGTGTTGGGGTTGGTACATGAAAGGTCTGCGTGGGTATGGTGTTGGGGTTGGTACATGAAAGATCTGAGTGGGTATGGTGTTGGGGTTGATACATGAAAGGTCTGAGTGGGTATGGTGTTGGGGTTGGTACATGAAAGGTCTGAGTGGGGTATGGTGTTGGGGTTGGTACATGAAAGGTCTGAGTGGGTATGGTGTTGGGGTTGGTACATGAAAGGTCTGAGTGGGTATGGTGTTGGGGTTGGTACATGAAAGGTCTGAGTGGGTATGGTGTTGGGGTTGGTACATGAAAGGTCTGAGTGAGTATGGTGTTGGGGTTTGTACATGAAATGTCTGAGTGGGGTATGGTGTTGGGGTTGGTACATGAAAGGTCTGAGTGTGTATGGTATTGGGGTTGGTACATGAAAGGTCTGAGTGAGTGTGGTGTTGGGGTTGGTACATGAAATGTCTGAGTGGGGTATGGTGTTGGGCTTGGTACATGAAAGGTCTGAGTGAGTATGGTGTTGGGGTTGGTACATGAAAGGTCTGAGTGGGTATGGTGTTGGGGTTGGTACATGAAAGGTATGAGTGAGCAACTATCTTTCATTTGCACATTTGTATATCAGCACAGGCAAAACAATCTATTTTACTTATGTGCCTTTCTCTCACTCACTTTTTCTCTCTCCCTCCGTCCCTCTCTCACTCTCCCTCTCTCTCTCCCTTCATCCCTCTCTCTCTCCCTCCCCTATCTCTCTCTCTCCATCCACCCCTCTCTCTCCATTCCTATCTCTCTCTCTCCATTCCTATCTCTCTCTCTCTCCCTCTATCATCTCTCTCTCCCTCATCCCCCTCTCTCCCTCATCCCCCTCTCTATCTCCATCCCACGTCTCTCTCTCCCTCCCCCTCTCACTACCTCATCCCTCTCTCCCTCATCCCTCTCTCTCCCTCCCTCCATCCCTCTCTCTCTCCCTCCCCCTCTCTCCCGCATCCCTCTTTCTCTCTCCCTCATCCCCCTCTCTCCCTCCCTCCCACATCTCTCTCCCTCCCCCCCTCTCCTCTCTCTCTCTCTCTCTCTCTCTCTCTCTCCATTCCTGTCTCTCTCTCCCTCCATCTCTCTCTCTCTCCCTCATCCCCCTCTCTCACTCCCCCTCTCTCTCTACCTCATCCCTCTCTCCCCTCTCTCTCTCCCTCCATCCATCCCTCCCTCTTTCTCTCTCCCCCTTTCCCGCTCTCCATCCCTCTCTCTACCTCCCCAATCTCTCTCTCTCTCTCTCTGTCTCCCTCCCCCTCTCTCTCTACCTCATCCCTCTCTCTCCCTCTCCCCTCTTTCTCTCCCTCCATCCCTCTCTCTCTCCCTCCCTCATCCCCCTCTCTCACCCGCCCCTCTCTCTCTCCCTCCATCCCTCTCTCCCCCCCTCTCTCGCCCTCCATTCCTATCTCTCTCCCTCCCCTTCTCTCTCTTGCCCTCCTTTCCTATCCCTCTCTCCCCCCCTCTCTCGCCCTCCATTCCTATCTCTCTCCCTCCCCTTCTCTCTCTTGCCCTCCATTCCTATCCCTCCCCCCTCTCGCCCTCCATTCCTATCTCTCTCCCTCCCCCCTCTCTCGCCCTCCATTCCTATCTCTCTCCCTCCCCTTCTCTCTCTTGCCCTCCGTTCCTATCCCTCTCTCCCCCCTCTCTCGCCCTCCATTCCTATCTCTCTCCCTCCCCCCCTCTCTCGCCCTCCATTCCTATCTCTCTCCCTCCCCTTCTCTCTCTTTCCCTCCGTTCCTATCCCTCTCTCCCCCTCTCTCTCGCCCTCCATTCCTTTCTCTCTCCCTCCCCCCCTCTCTCGCCCTCCATTCCTATCTCTCTCCCTCCCCTTCTCTCTCTTGCCCTCCGTTCCTATCCCTCTCTCCCCCCCTCTCTCGCCCTCCATTCCTATCTCTCCCCCCCCCTCTTGCCCTGCATTCCTATCTCTCTCCCTCCCCTTCTCTCTCTTGCCCTCCGTTCCTATCCCTCTCTCCCCCCCTCTCTCGCCCTCCATTCCTATCTCTCTCCCTCCCCCTCTCTCGCCCTCCATTCCTATCTCTCTCCCTCCCCTTCTCTCTCTCGCCCTCCATTCCTATCTCTCTCCCTCCCCTTCTCTCTCTTGCCCTCCGTTCCTATCTCTCTCTCCCTCAACCCTCTTTCTCGCTCCCTCCAATCCTTTCTCTCTGTCTCCATTCCCCTCTCTCTCCCCCATCCCTCTCACTCTCTCTCTCCCTCTCTCTCTCCCTTCATCCCTCTCTCTCCCTACATCCATCCATCCCTCCCTCCATCCCTCTTTCTCTCTCTCCCTCTCCCTCCCCCTATCTCTGTCTCCCTCCATCCCTCTCTCTACCTCCCCAATCTCTCTCTCTCTTTCTCTCTCTCTCTCTCTCTCTCTCTCTCTCTCTCTCTCTCTCTCTCTCTCTCTCTCTCTCTATCTCTCTCTCCATTCCTGTCTCTCTCTCCCACCATCCTTCTCTCTCTCCCTCATCTCTATCTCTCTCCCTCCACCTATCTCTCTCCCTCCATCCATCCCTCCCTCCCTCTTTCTCTCTCCCCCTTTCCCGCTCTCCATCCCCCTCTCTACCTCCCCAATCTCTCTCTCTCTGTGTCTCCCTCCCCCTGTCTCTCTACCTCATCCCTCTCTCTCCCTCTCCCCTCTCTCTCTCCCTCCATCCCTCTCTCTCTCCCTCCCTCCTCCCTCTCTTTCTCCTCCAGCGGTGTGTGCTCTTTGTGTGTGGGTTTCCTTCAATATTTCCAGGCTTGATTAAAAGCCCATTAGCGATGCATGGCCCTGGGTAAAACACAGAAAGTGTAATCAAAATGGAAATGAGAGAGACAGTGTGGAGAGAGATGAAGCGAGCAGCGACTGTCTTCACCACAACAGACGATTTTCCACATTCTCTCTTTTTTCGTCAGTTTTTATAGTAATAAGGCAGAAATGATTAAACTGAGGCCCAGCATAATGAGAATAAATCATGTTCAGGAACATGCATTTGACAGCTGTGATTTGGCTCTGCTCAAAGCAAATAGGCAGAGAGGAAGAATGAAATGGAAGAGAAAGTTACACTGTGTTTGGTTTTTGTTAGCAGTTGCCAGCTATAAATATCCCCATCCAACATCGTTCCTCTCTTTATTTTGCTGTATATAAATAAATACTTGTCAACCTACCTAGACTTTAAGTAGAAACAAATGTTGACGGTGTTGTTACTAATGGCCTGAAACCTTCCTATCAGACAGTGTGAAGGAACTCATCAAACTGCAGTTAACAATCCCAGGGCCTGAAATCAGACTCCGCACACACACTACACCATCCATCACCTCCACTGTCTGGGCCAATCCACTGCTGCCAATACACGACAAGATAAAAATGACACAGCAGTCTGAACCTTCATTCACATCAACCACCAGCTCCTCCATTCACATCAACTACCTGATCCTCCATTCACATCAACTACCTGATACTCCATTCACATCAACTACCAGCTCCTCCATTCACATCAACTACCAGCTACTCCATTCACATCAACTACCAGCTCCTCCATTCACATCAACTACCTGAACCTCCATTCACATCAACTACCTGATACTCCATTCACATCAACTACCTGATCCTCCATTCACATCAACTACCTGAACCTCCATTCACATCAACTACCTGATACTCCATTCACATCAACTACCTGATCCTCCATTCACATCAACTACCTGAACCTCCATTCACATCAACTACCTGATACTCCATTCACATCAACTACCTGATCCTCCATTCACATCAACTACCAGCTCCTCCATTCACATCAACTACCAGCTCCTCCATTCACATCAACTACCTGATCCTCCATTCACATCAACTACCAGCTCCTCCATTCACATCAACTACCAGCTCCTCCATTCACATCAACTACCAGCTCCTCCATTCACATCAACTACCAGCTCCTCCATTCACATCAACTACCAGCTCCTCCATTCACATCAACTACCAGCTCCTCCATTCACATCAACTACCAGCTCCTCCATTCACATCAACTACCAGCTCCTCCATTCGCATCAACTACCAGCTCCTCCATTCACATCAACTACCTGAACCTCCATTCACATCAACTACCAGCACCTCCATTCACATCAACTACCAGCTCCTCCATTCATATCAACTACCAGCTCCTCCATTCACATCAACTACCAGCTCCTCCATTCACATCAACTACCTGAACCTCCATTCACATCAACTACCTGATCCTCCATTCGCATCAACTACCAGCTCCTCCATTCACATCAACTACCTGAACCTCCATTCACATCAACTACCAGCACCTCCATTCACATCAACTACCTGAACCTCCATTCGCATCAACTACCAGCTCCTCCATTCACATCAACTACCTGAACCTCCATTCACATCAACTACCAGCTCCTCCATTCACATCAACTACCAGCTCCTCCATTCACATCAACTACCAGCTCCTCCATTCGCATCAACTACCAGCTCCTCCATTCACATCAACTACCTGAACCTCCATTCACATCAACTACCAGCACCTCCATTCACATCAACTACCAGCTCCTCCATTCACATCAACTACCAGCTCCTCCATTCACATCAACTACCAGCTCCTCCATTCACATCAACTACCTGAACCTCCATTCACATCAACTACCAGCTCCTCCATTCACATCAACTACCAGCTCCTCCATTCACATCAACTACCAGCTCCTCCATTCACATCAACTACCAGCTCCTCCATTCACATCAACTACCAGCTCCTCCATTCACATCAACTACCTGAACCTCCATTCACATCAACTACCAGCTCCTCCATTCACATCAACTACCAGCTCCTCCATTCACATCAACTACCTTAACCTCCATTCACATCAACTACCAGCTCCTCCATTCACATCAACTACCTGATCCTCCATTCACATCAACTACCTGAACCTCCATTCACATCAACTACCAGCTCCTCCATTCACATCAACTACCAGCTCCTCCATTCACATCAACTACCTGATACTCCATTCACATCAACTACCAGCACCTCCATTCACATCAACTACCAGCTCCTCCATTCACATCAACTACCAGCTCCTCCATTCACATCAACTACCTGAACCTCCATTCACATCAACTACCAGCTCCTCCATTCACATCAACTACCAGCTCCTCCATTCACATCAACTACCTGATACTCCATTCACATCAACTACCTGATACTCCATTCACATCAACTACCAGCTCCTCCATTCACATCAACTACCAGCTCCTCCATTCGCATCAACTACCAGCTCCTCCATTCACATCAACTACCAGCTCCTCCATTCACATCAACTACCTGAACCTCCATTCACATCAACTACCTGATCCTCCATTCGCATCAACTACCAGCTCCTCCATTCACATCAACTACCTGAACCTCCATTCACATCAACTACCAGCACCTCCATTCACATCAACTACCTGAACCTCCATTCGCATCAACTACCAGCTCCTCCATTCACATCAACTACCTGAATCTCCATTCACATCAACTACCAGCTCCTCCATTCACATCAACTACCAGCTCCTCCATTCACATCAACTACCAGCTCCTCCATTCGCATCAACTACCAGCTCCTCCATTCACATCAACTACCTGAACCTCCATTCACATCAACTACCAGCACCTCCATTCACATCAACTACCAGCTCCTCCATTCATATCAACTACCAGCTCCTCCATTCACATCAACTACCAGCTCCTCCATTCACATCAACTACCTGATCCTCCATTCACATCAACTACCAGCTCCTCCATTCACATCAACTACCAGCTCCTCCATTCACATCAACTACCAGCTCCTCCATTCACATCAACTACCAGCTCCTCCATTCACATCAACTACCAGCTCCTCCATTCACATCAACTACCTGAACCTCCATTCACATCAACTACCAGCTCCTCCATTCACATCAACTACCAGCTCCTCCATTCACATCAACTACCTGAACCTCCATTCACATCAACTACCAGCTCCTCCATTCACATCAACTACCAGCTCCTCCATTCACATCAACTACCTGATCCTCCATTCACATCAACTACCAGCTCCTCCATTCACATCAACTACCAGCTCCTCCATTCACATCAACTACCAGCTCCTCCATTCACATCAACTACCTGAACCTCCATTCACATCAACTACCAGCTCCTCCATTCACATCAACTACCAGCTCCTCCATTCACATCAACTACCAGCTCCTCCATTCACATCAACTACCTGAACCTCCATTCACATCAACTACCAGCTCCTCCATTCACATCAACTACCAGCTCCTCCATTCACATCAACTACCTGATACTCCATTCACATCAACTACCTGATACTCCATTCACATCAACTACCTGAACCTCCATTCACATCAACTACCAGCTCCTCCATTCGCATCAACTACCAGCTCCTCCATTCACATCAACTACCAGCTCCTCCATTCACATCAACTACCAGCTCCTCCATTCACATCAACTACCAGCTCCTCCATTCACATCAACTACCTGAACCTCCATTCACATCAACTACCAGCTCCTCCATTCACATCAACTACCAGCTCCTCCATTCACATCAACTACCAGCTCCTCCATTCACATCAACTACCTTAACCTCCATTCACATCAACTACCAGCTCCTCCATTCACATCAACTACCAGCTCCTCCATTCACATCAACTACCTGATACTCCATTCACATCAACTACCTGATACTCCATTCACATCAACTACCTGAACCTCCATTCACATCAACTACCAGCTCCTCCATTCACATCCACTACCTGATACTCCATTCACATCAACTACCTGATACTCCATTCACATCAACTACCTGATACTCCATTCACATCAACTACCTGATACTCCATTCACATCAACTACCTGATCCTCCATTCACATCAACTACCTGAACCTCCATTCACATCAACTACCAGCTCCTCCATTCACATCCACTACCTGATACTCCATTCACATCAACTACCAGCTCCTCCATTCACATCAACTACCTGATACTCCATTCACATCAACTACCAGCTCCTCCATTCACATCAACTACCAGCTCCTCCATTCACATCAACTACCTGATCCTCCATTCACATCAACTACCAGCTCCTCCATTCACATCAACTACCTGATCCTCCATTCACATCAACTACCAGCTCCTCCATTCACATCAACTACCAGCTCCTCCATTCACATCAACTACCTGATCCTCCATTCACATCAACTACCAGCTCCTCCATTCACATCAACTACCAGCTCCTCCATTCACATCAACTACCAGCTCCTCCATTCACATCAACTACCAGCTCCTCCATTCACATCAACTACCTGAACCTCCATTCACATCAACTACCAGCTCCTCCATTCACATCAACTACCTGATCCTCCATTCACATCAACTACCAGCTCCTCCATTCACATCAACTACCAGCTCCTCCATTCACATCAACTACCAGCTCCTCCATTCACATCAACTACCAGCTCCTCCATTCACATAAACTACCAGCTCCTCCATTCACATCAACTACCAGCTCCTCCATTCACATCAACTACCAGCTCCTCCATTCACATCAACTACCTGAAACTCCATTCACAACAACTACCTGATCCTCCATTCACATCAACTACCAGCTCCTCCATTCACATCAACTACCAGCTCCTCCATTCACATCAACTACCAGCTCCTCCATTCACATCAACTACATGAACCTCCATTCACATCAACTACCAGCTCCTCCATTCACATCAACTACCAGCTCCTCCATTCACATCAACTACCTGAACCTCCATTCACATCAACTACCTGATCCTCCATTCACATCAACTACCTAATTATCCATTCACATCAACTACCAGCTCCTCCATTCACATCAACTACCAGCTCCTCCATTCACATCAACTACCAGCTCCTCCATTCACATCAACTACCTGATACTCCATTCACATCAACTACCTGATCCTCCATTCACATCAACTACCTGAACCTCCATTCACATCAACTACCAGCTCCTCCATTCACATCAACTACCAGCTCCTCCATTCACATCAACTACCTGAACCTCCATTCACATCAACTACCAGCTCCTCCATTCACATCAACTACCTGATACTCCATTCACATCAACTACCAGCTCCATTCACATCAACTACCAGTTCCTCCATTCACATCATACATGAACCTCCATTCACATCAACTACCAGCTCCTCCATTCACATCAACTACCAGCTCCTCCATTCACATCAACTACCAGCTCCTCCATTCACATCAACTACCTGAACCTCCATTCACATCAACTACCTGATCCTCCATTCACATCAACTACCAGCTATCCATTCATTCATCAACTACCAGCTCCTCCATTCACATCAACTACCAGCTCCTCCATTCACATCAACTACCTGATACTCCATTCACATCAACTACCAGATACTCCATTCACATCAACTACCTGAACCTCCATTCACATCAACTACCTGATCCTCCATTCACATCAACTACCATTCATTCACATCAACTACCAGCTCCTCCATTCACATCAACTACCAGCTCCTCCATTCACATCAACTACCTGATACTCCATTCACATCAACTACCAGCTCCTACATTCACATCAACTACCTGAACCTCCATTCACATCAACTACCAGCTGATTCACATCAACTACCAGCTCCTCCATTCACATCAACTACCAGCTCCTCCATTCACATCAACTACCAGCTCCTCCATTCACATCAACTACCAGCTCCTCCATTCACATCAACTACCAGCTCCTCCATTCACATCAACTACCAGCTCCTCCATTCACATCAACTACCTGATCCTCCATTCACATGGGGGGTGAGAGGCTGGGGGATGAGAGGCTGGGGTTGAGAGGCTGGGGGTGAGAGGCTGGGGGATGAGAGGCTGGGGGTTGAGAGGCTGGGGGATGAGAGGCTGGGCCAGGGTTGACCAGGGAGCAGCAGGCATTACTTTGTATCTGTTTGAGAGCAATTAGTTATCAGCACATGGGCTCTAGTAATCAGCCAACAGGGGAGATGAGATATGGTGCAGCTCTGTGACTAGAGGGGCTGGAGGTGGGGGGTGGGGGGGTTCCAAAGGGCTCCCGTGTTTTTGTTCAAGAGCCCCGGGGCAGCTGAGTACACCACCTGTTAATAACTCTGAAGTGGCCTTTAATTGGAGCCCTGGCTGTGGACCAGCCTATGAACAACTGAGAGAGGAGGCCGGGCTGAGGACCAGCCTATGAACAACTGAGAGATGAGGCCTGGCTGTGGACCAGCCTATGAACAACTGAGAGAGGAGGCCGGGCTGAGGACCAGCCTATGAACAACTGAGAGATGAGGCCTGGCTGTGGACCAGCCTATGAACAACTGAGAGAGGAGGCCGGGCTGAGGACCAGCCTATGAACAACTGAGAGATGAGGCCTGGCTGTGGACCAGCCTATGAACAACTGAGAGATGAGGCCTGGCTGTGGACCAGCCTATGAACAACTGAGAGAGGAGGCCACCAAAGACAGCAGATGCACAACAGAGATTGCAGGAAGAGATCGAAAGCCCAGGGGCACAGGGAAATGGAAAATATGAGAATCATGAAAATCTCTAAGGGAAGACCTACCCTGTTTTAAACAAGTCAAGGAGTTACAGTGTTCTAAACCCATTCAGGATTAACGGGTAATATAATCATCTTTGGGACGTCATCCTCTGCTGCTATAATTAACACAGAAAACTATATTTTCTCTTGGATATATCTGGGGATAACATCATTATATAACCCCTTACTGGTATTATGTTGATTTGAAACTGTTTCGTTTTTAAGGTCACAGATAATTAATTATATTTTAGAATCAGAATGAACAAATGATTTGTTAATTTGTTTTTGTTTTAATTAGGTTACAAATGCCAGCCATGTCTTCTGTTACATTAGCTGTCATTTTCCTCATGAAGATTTGACAGGCAGGGTGTAATTATTCTGCTTTAGAGGTGTTGATGACAACAACAACATCAGAGATCTGGTTTATCCTGGAACTGGTGTCATAATACAGTGTTTCCCAACTCTGGTCCTCGAGTATCTCTAACAGTACACCGCTTCGTTGGAGCCCTTGGCAAACACACCTCATTCAGCTCATTGAGAGCTTGATGATTAGTTGACAGTTTGAATCAAGTGTGATTGTCCAGAGTTGCAATAAAATGTAGTATGTGTCAAAACCTAAATCAGACAGACAAAGAAACTCATTCTGTCTTCCTGGATGTCTGTGTTCCATTCTGTGTTGAGCCTGATTCAGAACCTTGTCTGTGTCTATATGTGCATTGTTCTGTTTGTCTTGTTGCCTCCCCTTGGTTCTGTTTGTGTTGTAGTTGTGTCAGTCGGAGCAGAGCAGAACCACTTGTTTGTGTAAACAGTAACACAGCACAGAGAGAGACGTTTCTGATATTAGGATGGTCCCAGCATGGGGCTCTTCAACTGTCCCGGCGTTGCTCTAACGATAACACTACAGGACCAGTAGGGAACAGGACCACTCCATTCATGTGGAACGCCTCTCCAACATGTCTCTAGCATGTTGTTTTCTTGTCGCCAAATTTGTCAAAACTGTTTTTTAGCCTTGACATACTGTGCTGTATTTATGGTGTTCATTCAAAATGCTATGTTTCTTAATGCTGTCAGACTTCCATAGAAAGAACTAAGACAAGGGGAATAGGTGTCATACTGTTACACAGTCTAGTGATCCAAAGTGCTCTCCAATGATCTATTCAGTCTGCTATTTATCCCCACTGATGCCAGATCCCATTGAGGATACAGACACTTCCGACACACTGCCTTTCAGTCAGCTGGATGGTTTAGACCTCCTTTTATTAACCCCCCCACCTCCCCCCAGCCCAAATGAACCCCCTGTCAGAGGCCCACAATGAGAGTGGGCATGGCCCAGGCTGATTTATCCCACGGCTACCCATCGTGAGGGCACAGTCGCCCCAATGGCCCCCATCTCTCCATTAGCCATACGCTCATCCCTGTTGGCGTCCCTCCCTCCCTCCCTCACCCACTCCCCTGTCCCCCCTGCCCCCTCTGTCCCGCCCTCACACGACCTGTCAAACAACACAAATCTGTCACCATGTCTGCTGAAGAGACAGTCAGACAAAATACTGATGTGACGGGAGAGGGATCACAATCAAAGGACTGATTAGCAATTAATTGGCTGTAAAAATAAGTGTTGGCTGCAGTGTGTGTGTGTCTGTGTGTGTATGTGTGTGTGTGTGTGTGTGTGTGTGTGTGAGTGTGTGTGTGTGTGTGTGTGTGTGTGTGTGTGTGTGTGTGTGTGTGTGTGTGTGTTGTGTGTGTGTGTGTGTGTGTGTGTGTGTGTGTGTGTGTGTGTGTGTGTGTGTGTGTGTGTGTGTGTGTGTGTGTGTGTGTGTGTGTGTGTGTGTGTGTGTGTGTGTGTGTGTGACAGAGAGAGAGAGAGAGTGTAGGTGTGTGTATGGTTGGGTCCTAAAGCCCTAACCCTCCCCACTCTGCCCTGCCCATATGGTCCCTCAGGAGTGCAGCCAGTCGTGGTTGTTGGGAGGCTAGAGGGACTCCCATTCTGCACACACACACAGAGACATACACACCACAACGCAGTATGGGGACACACTACCACAGAGCCTAGGAGCCCATTGAGACTGACAGCTTTCCCTGACGGATCTTTAAAAGAAAGCTGATTGACACACTGTGGCACTACTGTCCCGGATTATTATTGTCTCAGTTAGAGTCTCGTTGGATATTATCTTGACAACTGTTGGATCTTGGATACAGCCAGTGATGTGGGTGGGTGGTCCCTCCCACAGCGGATATCGGGTGGGTGGGCTGTGGCACCCTCTGAGCCTGGCACTGCTGAGTGTGTTGTGCTGCCTGTGCCAGATGGGCATAGGGGCATGGGCACTGGCCGTGTCCGGTAATGAGAGTGTGCCAGGGGTCTCAGTCTCTGTGGTGTTATTTCCGACAGACACGGGCGCTGCCACTCAGGACGGGGCCAGTGAAGGGGCCACCTCGGCCCCCACCTCAAAACACGAGGATGACAACTCCCTGGGCTACACAGGTACTGATGCTGCTTCCTGTTACTATGGTCAACCCTTGTGTGTGTGTGTGTGTGTGTGTGTGTGTGTGTGTGTGTGTGTGTGTGTGTGTGTGTGTGTGTGTGTGTGTGTGTGTGTGTGTGTGTGTGTGTGTGTGTGTGTGTGTGTGTGTGTGTGTGTTCGTGTGTGTGTGTGTGTGTGTGTGTGTGTGTGTGTGTGTGTGTGTGTGTGTGTGTGTGTGTGTGTGTGTGTGTGTGTTGACTCAGTTAAATGTTTCCAATGTTTCCAATCTTCTCTCCCTCTTATTGCAACACAGACTTTTCTATCAGAGGTTCTCTTGAGTTTTCTCATGTTCTCTCCAGCCTATCCATCCATCTGTAAGTCTTTATGCTGCTCAAAGTTGTATTTGTGAAACATTAGTCATTCATAATGTGAGGTTGTAGGAATTGATTACACTGGGTGAGGCACAATAGTGACTAATGGAAGGACGTGGTTTTAAAGTTGTAATCGTGACATTATTGTCTAGTTATCAGAGATTACAATGTGCATTTAGGTGAATGATCTTAGTGTAGACATCTTCAATATAAGCATTACGAATTCCCCTGTTCACTGTATACCATGTTAATGCACAGTGTGAGTAAATGAATAAGGCAAACTGCCTGTGTCTCCCTCTGAGCTCCAACCTAAGAGAAATGGAAATCAAACGTGTTGATCATTTTGTCAATAAATGACCAGAGACTAGATAGGTTTCCATTTGTGAGTACAGAAAGAGGAGATGTGTGGGAGGCCGAGGTGCAGTGTGCTGAGTGGTGTTTCAGTTGACATAGACGGTGTCTCCCAGGGTCAGAGGGCTCTGTGGGGTGATGAGGAATAGGAAATGGGACCAACCTGAGGGACTGAGCTAACACACACACAGACACAGACACACACACACACACACACACACACACACACACACACACACACACACACACACACACACACACACACACACACACACACACACACACACACACACACACACACACACACACACACACACACACTCACACACACACACACACACACACACACACACACACACACACACACACACACACACACACACACACACACACACACACACACACACACACACACACACACACACACACACAGACACACACACACTCAGACACACACACACAGACACACACACACACACACACACACTCAGACACACACACACAGACACACACACACACACACACACACGCAGACACACACACTCAGACACACACACACACACAGACACACACACAGACAGACACACAGACACACACACTCACACACACACACACACACACACACACACACACACACACACACACACACACACAGACACACACACACACAGACACACACACACACAGACACACACACACACACCCACACACACATTCACACACACACAGACACACACAGACACACACAGACATACACACACACACACACACACACACACACACACACACACAGACACAGACAGACACACACACACACACACAGACACACACACACACACACACACACACACACACACACACACACACACACACACACACACACACACACACACACACACACACACACACACACACACTCAGACACACACACACACAGACACACACACAGACAGACACACAGACACACACACACACACACACACACACACACACACACACACACACACACACACACACACACACACACACACACACACACACACAGACACACACACACACCCACACACACATTCACACACACACAGACACACACAGACACACACAGACATACACACACACACACACACACACACACACACACACACACACACACACACACAGACACAGACACAGACACACACACACACACACACACACACACACACACACACACACACAGACACAGACACAGACACAGACACACACACAGACACACACACACACACACACACACACACACACACACACACACACACACACACACACTCAGACACACACACACACACACACACACACACACACACACACACACACACACACACACACAGACACACACACACACACACACACACACACACACACACACACACACACACACACACACACACACACACACACACAGACACACACACACTCAGAAACACACACACACACAGACACACACACAGACAGACACACAGACACACACACAGACAGACACACACACACACACACACACACACACACACACACACACACACACACACACACACACACACACACACACACACACACACACACACACACACACACACACACACACACAGACACAGACACACACACACACAGACACACACACACACAGACACACACACACATTCACACACACACAGACACACACAGACATACACACACACAGACACACACACAGACACACACACACACACACACACACACACACACACACACACACACACACACACACACACACACACACACACAGACACACACACACACACACACACACACACACACACACACACACACACACACACACACACACACACACACACACACACACACACACACACACACACACACACACACACACACACACAGACACACACACACACACACACACACACACACACACACAGACACACACACACACACACACACAGACACACACACACACACACACAGACACACACACACACACACACACACACACACACACACACACACACACGGTCTGGAGCTGATTACAGACGAGGCGTGTGTTTGGTTTGTTTTTGCTTCGTCTTCCTGACATGAGGGGAATAGAAGTGTCTCCACTGTGTTGTCAGTGTGTGAGGAGCCCTGGTGATTTACCGGACCTCACACACACAGCCTCTCTAGGCTCCAAGAAGACTCCTGCAGGAACAGGAAGTTCAATATGAACTGCTAGAGCCATTACCAGGGTCCATCACCATGTGTGGTGGAGGATAGGATCGCCAAGAAGGAAAGGTTTTAGATCCCCAGTAAATATGGGGATCGCTGCCAGTGTCACAGAAACATGTGAAAATGATATCATCTAAAGCTGATACAGACTGGAATGTCTGTATTGCTTCACTGTTTCTGTGCCTTGACATACAGAACATGGACTAGCTAAAATCCTCTATTTCTGTATTGTTGTGTCACTATTAGATTGTTGAACTGGATACAGATCAGAGTTACATACTGCTATTTAAAACTGTTTGCCCTGTTTTGACATAATTCACATGAAGATTTAATCTGGAAAAATGATATAATTTCTGCCTCTCTGCATATGGGTTCATGGTCAGGGTGGGAGGTGTTTAAACCTGTTTGAGTGGCCCCCCTCATTAATCTGCTATAATGACAGTTCCAGGAGATCATCTTTAATCCGGCTGTTTAATCCAACTGTGCATGGAATGAGGGAAATCGATCTGTCCCAGCCAGGGAAATGAAACTGTTAGGTGACCTAATAATTCAGGCTGCTGCTGCTAGGACAGATTGGGCTGCAGCCAAGGACTCCTTTTACACACTGCCTGCCTGGGTTGACCTGCAGATTAGTTTGAAAGCTGCCACTTTTTAGCAGGAGTTCAATTGAAGTTCACCTTGAGAGGGCCACACGGTAAAGTATCAGATCCTTCATGTAGTTCACTGCTTTTATTTTTGCCATTGAACCCCCTTGTGATCATTGTGTCCTTGATTGAGAAACAAGTCCATTGATTATGAGGTAAATCTCACCATGTGGCTGAGGTAAGTGGCAGATCCCAACAGACAACAGAGGAGATTGAGCTGAATGACAGCAGGGTAATACCTGTCCCCAGGAGAGGACAAGTTCGCTGTGACCCCACTCCATACAGGGCCCTACAGAAGTATGATGCGGTCTGACCTTTGTATTAAGGTTCTATCAGAGTACCAAACGTGTCCGTATACGCACAGCAATCTATTGGACCGTTGGCTGTCATACTGTTCAAATTCTAAACGCAGCTCAAGCTTTTTTCTCCAACTGTCAACACAATCAAATGCATAGAGGACACATACCGGAGACACGTTGGTTGGGAATTTTTGGGAGGTGCATTTTGGTCTGTGCTTTTTGGTCTGTGCTTTTTGGTCTGTGCTTTTTGGTCTGTGCTTTTTGGTCTGTGCTTTTTGGTCTGTGCGTCCCCCGTGGATGGTGGTCTCAGAGCCACATTCTAGATTCATGCTTTTGGGTTACTGTAAATAAATGACACTTTACTCATAGTTATAACACATATGTATCTAATATGAGCAGGTGGTATGATCATTGTAACATGTCCACGTTGATAACTACTAGGATAATAACAGATTGGAATGGCTTGATTTGTTGAAGAATGACTATAAAGCCTTTATTATCAGCCTAACTGTGTGTATGGATGATCTCAAAATACCATCATATTACTTTCAATCTGTGACGGCACACTCTTGACCTGAAGTTTACCTGAGTGTTAAGATTGGTGTTTTTTATGCTCCTCTAACAGACTTGATTATTATTCTCAGCAGCCAGCCTTGCCAGTCAACCAGTCAGCCAGCAAGCCAGCCAGTCAGCAAGCCAGTCAGCCAGCCAACCAACCAGTCAGCCAGCCAGACAGCCAGCTCTCACAAATTGCATCCTGAAGTCAAAGTGCATTGTAAATGTATGTCCATAATAAAGGAGAGCGACCAGATTCAAAACAGAATAATTAAAGTTTCATGCTAAACCCCCAGCAGCACTTGCAGTATGTTAGCTGCCACACTGCACTGTAGTTGGCAGTGACAGACAGAAAGACAGAGAAAGGAGAGGAGACAGGTCTGTGGTTCTCCTGCTGTAGCATGAAAGGCTGAGCTTGACTTTAGAGCAGTCCATCTCAGATCATCTCCCCTCACTGTCCACAACTACCTGTCACACATCACAAAGGATGGCAGCGATCACAACGCTGCCTGATGATCTATTTGTCCGTTTCTGGAAATAATGACGCAGAGGAAAGTGAGGAAATTGAAGGTCGCCTCACTGCCACTGTTGATTGGCTGTAGAACAGAATGTGTCTAGACAGCCGCTTTATTTCATATTCTCTCCATGTGTGTGCCCCTGAATGTCTAGTGTCAGACATGCACTGTAATAACAGATGGGTTGATGGGAAACTAGAGATGGTCTGAATGAGAGACGGTACTTCCTTTTCTGACTGAATAGATGGAGATGGAGAATGTCATGACAGGCTAGCCTTCTCCATCTCTCTACTTCTGCACCCTTATCTTTCTGCTTCAGGGATCTACTAGTTGTATTGCAAGTGATCAAAGTAAGGGCACATTGTCCTATGTTGTGTCCATGAGGTCTGTATTGTGGGCTGTGTTGATATTCATGGCCCATGGTGGGTGAGTGGGTGGGTGGGTGGGTGGGTGGGTGGGTGGGTGGGTGGGTGGGTGGGTGGGTGGGTGGGTGAGTGGGTGGGTGGGTGGGTGGGTGGGTTGGTGGGTGGGTGAGTGGGTGGGTGGGTGGGTGGGTGGGTGGGTGGGTGGGTGGGTGGGTGGGTGGGTGGGTGGGTGGGTGGGTGGGTGGGTGGGTGGGTGGGTGGGTGGGTGGGTGGGTGAGTGGGTGGGTGGGTGGGTGGGTGGGTGGGTGAGTGGGTGGGTGGGTGGGTGGGTGGGTGGGTGGGTGGGTGGGTGAGTGGGTGGGTGGGTGGGTGGGTGGGTGGGTGGGTGGGTGGGTGGGTGGGTGAGTGGGTGGGTGGGTGGGTGGGTGGGTGGGTGGGTGGGTGGGTGGGTGGGTGGGTGGGTGGGTGGGTGGGTGGGTGGGTGGGTGAGTGGGTGGGTGGGTGGGTGGGTGGGTGGGTGGGTGGGTGGGTGGGTGGGTGGGTGGATGGATGAGTGGGTGGGTGGGTGGGTGGGTGGGTGGGTGGGTGGGTGAGTGAGTGGGTGAGTGGATGAGTTACATTACTTTGTTTATCCCTGATTGATGTGGAGGTGGAGCGGCACTATGCGGCTGGCTGACAGCTTTACCGTGAGAAAGATGTACAGCTCTATTCCCCATCCGTCCTCTCCTCTCGTTACATACCCTGCTCTGGCCTTGAGTCTCCACCCTGCAAACCAATCAGCCTGCCTGCCTGTGTCAGCCCACCCACATACATTACACCAGAGTGCCATCGCTACGGTGCTGCATCCCCTGTGTGTGTCACGTCTCCACACCAACCCTCCTTTCTGCTTATAAGTGGCCCGGTGCTCATGATGCAGGGAAAGAGAGTGATGTTCGTGTGTAGAGCTGATCCAGTTTGGAGCGATCCTTTTGTGTAGGGCTACAGAAACTGGATGGTGACCCTGTTCCCTGTCCAATCTCTTTTCATCTCTCTGATCCTCACAGCTTAACTTACCGCTGTCCCAGGAAATAGCTCTATTAGCCATGCTGTCAAGAGGGGTTGGAGTGGGAATAAGATTGAGTAAAATAAAGAGAGAGAAATGGGGGTTAAAAAGAGGGAGAATGGGGTTATATTATTTAAATCCAAATATCAAATCAAGTCAAAATATTGGTCATGTACACAGTTTTAGCAGATGTAATAGCAGGTGCAGTGAAATGCTTGTGTTACTAGCTCCTAACAGTGCAGTAGAAATGTCAAACAAGTACACAAATAATAATTAAACCTAGAAACAAGAACATCCATGTTTGAGGTTCAGGGTTAGAGGAGTTACATTGGTTTAATGGCTGATGTTATGATTATCATGGAAGGAAAGGTGTAAAGTGGGTCTGATTTTGCTAAGTGTTAATAACCAGCTCAGCCTCCTGTCCTCCCCAACACCCATCTCATATCCAAACAGAGAGACTCCTGGGTAATTACAGTGTTTTTCTGCCTATCATGTGAATAGGCTACACTCTACACCAGCTGTGGGGAGGGAGGGAGGGAGGGAGGGAGGGAGGGAGGGAGGGGAGGGGGAGGGAGGAGGGAGGGAGGGGGAGGGAGGGAGGGAGGGAGGGGGAGGGAGGGATATTTAATGCCTCCCTTTGTATTGTGCCTGGATGTCCATCTGGTGTCTTCATGACTGTCAGGCAGGTGCATTTTTGATTACCCAAATTGAAGGGGACAGCGTGTAATATTCAGTGGTGGAAAAAGCACCAAACTGTTAAACTTGAGTAAAAGTAAAAATACCTAGAAATAGAAAATGACTCAAGTAAAGTGAAAGTCACCCAATAAAATATTGAATAAAAGTCTAAAACTATTTGGTTTTAATTGTACTTAATTATCAAAAGTAAATGTAATTGCTAAAATACACTTGTATCAAAAGTAAAGGGAAAGTATATATCATTTAAAATTCCTTATAATAAACAAACCAGATGGCCCCATTTCTGGTTTTTATTTATTTATTTATTTATTTATTTATGGATAGCCAGCACACCAACACTTAGACATCATTTATCAATGAAGCATGTGTGTTTAGTGAGTCCTCCAGATCAGAGGCAGTAGGGATGACCAGGGATGTTCTCTTAATAAGTGAGTGAATTGGACCATTTTCCTGTCCTGCTTAGCATTCAAAATGTAATGAGTACTTTTGAGTGTCAGGGAAAATGTCTGGAGTAGGAAGTATATTATTTTCTTGAGGAATGTAGTGAAGTAAAAGTAAAAATAGTCAAAGATATAAATAGTAAAGTAAAGTACAGATACCCCCAAAAACTACTTAAGTAGTACTTTAAAGTATTTTTATTTAAGTACTTTACACCACTGGTAATATTAAGAAAAGTCATCCAGGGATGAGGAACTCTTTGTCTTGTTTTCCAGCCATGTTGTTTTTAGTGCATCACTGTCACTGCTGATTTCAGTAGCTAGGTTGTTGCCATGGGTGGGGTGTTCGTTCCCCCGCCCTGTGTGGTCGTGTCTTCTCCTCTAACCTGACCTCCACCTTGACACAATAGAGAGATCAGAGAGAGCTGGGTGGGAGAGGATAGCCCCTGTAGCCTCAACCTTAGCCTAAAGGTGTGCTGGGTTGTGCTGAGGGTTCTGATAACAATGCTCTCAGGCTTTCCATCATGTCTGTACTTGTGACTTGTGATCACACATCAGGATTATGTATTTATGCAGTTGAAAAAGAGGTCAGTGTTCGGCAGTATTCTCTGTTGCTCTGTGAGGGGTGACCTAGTATAGTGAAGTATAGTATATTATCGTAAATGATAAACTGGGTGGTTTGAATTCTGATTGGCTGAAAGCTGTGTTATATGAGACTGTGTACCATGGGTATGACAAAACATTTGTTTTTACAGTTCTAATTACTTTGGTAACCAATTTATAATAGCACCTCGGGGGTTTGTGGGATATGGCCAATATATTATTGCTTAATTATAGTATAGTATAATATAGTATAGTATAGTATAGTAAAGTATAGAATATTATAGTATAGTGTAGTAAAGTAAAGTATAGAATATTATAGTATAGTATAGTAAAGTAAAGTATAGTATATTATAGGGGTTGGTGTGATGAGGCAGATGAGGATTACATTGCATTTTTTCAAATAGTGAAGTGTTATTTAAGTTTGCTTCCTGAATGGACTGCCTTCAATTCGAATTGACCCCCAGCCCTGGTATCAGTCAGCCAGAGGAGGCTGGTGGGAGAAAATGTGGGAGGATGGGCTCATTGTAATGGCTAGAATGGAATGAATGGAATGGTATCAAACACCTCAAACATATGGAAACCACATGTTCGACTCCGTTCCATTAGTCCCATTCCAACCGTCACAATGAATCCATTCTACTATAGCTCCTCCCACTAGCCTCCTCTACAGTCAGAGCATGTGTCTGCTGAGCCTCCTGGTCAATTAGGCCTCTTTATGAGTCCACAAACACCCTGCAGCTCTGCTCTGCCTTCCAGCTAGCTTTACAGGAGAGATGAGTCCCGTAACTGTCAGCTATATGATTAGGACAACTGTTACTCATTTTAATGGGTATGTATGAAGCTGCACAGTCGCACGCCTCGCACAGATGAACACTATGTCTGTGGCTCTCTATCAGTGCTGTTGGGACATAGGAGTGCTGGGAGAGGGGTGTCAGTGGTCGCTGGCTGTGGTTTAGCACCTGTTCTCAGGACATTGGCGCGTGGTGTGAGGTCATCAGAACCAGATCTCCCACCGATCATATTTATTACATTCAACACAGAGCCCGTTTGTTTTGGCAGGTGATCGCACCGGGGAGAGAGAGAAGAGCAATTTTATTTGAGAAATGAAAGCAATGCTTTTAGCATGAAGCACTGTGTTGTGTTGTTCTATGCTCTGGGTCCATTTAGAGATATCAGTCACTGTGGTTGGGCCTCTCTCAAACCATTCCCTCAACCACTTAACAATGATATTATAAGTATACAATTGGAAACGTTCAAGGAGCAGTGTAGAATCACTTGGAAAACCACAAAAAGAAAATGGCCGACTTCATTTCCATTTCTGTGGCAGTACAGGTCATAGATCTCAGCTTTTTTATATATATAATGAAAGAGACTTATAGATTTTTTTGTGAAACCATGAGAAAACAAACACCGCGAGGAAACAAAGTGAATGGTTTTAATATTTGTTTTAGCTCTCAAAAGATCAAGGTACACACTTTAGGAGGATAATTTTTCCCCATCCATTCATTCATTATGTTTGACTGGTGGTTGCTGAAGGAGATTAATCAAAAGGGAGGTACCCACTGTGTCAAGACATCAATTCAACGACTATTCCACGTTGGTTCAATTTCATTAAAATGACGTGGAAGCAATGTTGATTCAACCAGTGTGTGCCCAGTGGGTAGTGTTAGGTCTGAGAACATGGGTGTTTCTCAATATGCAACCGTGCTGCACACTCTCATGCTCCGGGTGCATTCTCCGTTCTCTTGAGTATGTTCTTGTGATGATGAGAGTGTGGAGAATGGATAAAACAATACATTTGAGAAGCACTCGTACTCCCCCTACTGTATTACTTCCCACTCCCCCGACTGTATTACCTCACTCTTCACCCCCCATTCACTGAACCTTCTTCCAGCCACACATTGGCAAGCAATTTACTTCATAACTATCAGCTAGCTATATGTGAGTCGTAATAATGTTGCTAACCAGATAGTTTAACAAGCAAAGATGACCTAAAATTAATATTATACAAGATAGATGTAAAATCTTTGTGGGTACCTAGCTAACAATCCTTTGTTGCTATATGGCTAGCTAACAATACTAGGAGTTAGCCAGTTAGCCCTATTGACTTATTATGTGCTTGCTATCTACAGTATGAAGGCAGGTGAACATGCAAAAGTTAACACAACATGTACTTATTAACGCACCTAGATAAAATATTGTAGTCCGGCAACATATGAGATGTGAAGAGGTAACATTTCATACCGGAAATCGGAGTGTATTTTCTCTCGCTTCAGCTCAAATAATGGCCGACATTGATTTCAACACATTTTCAATCATTATTTAAATGGTTGCGTCATATTTCTTTTCATACAGTGCATTTGGAAAGTATTCAGACCCCTTGAATTTTTCAACATTTTGTTAGTGTCACGCCTTGGTCTTAGTATTTTGTGTTTTCTTTATTTATTTGGTCAGGCCAGGGTGTGACATGGGTTATTGTGGTGTGTTTTTTGTCTTGGGGTTTTAGTGGGGTGTCTAATTAGTCTATGGCTGCCTGAGGCGGTTCTCAATCAGAGTCAGGTGATTTATCGTTGTCTCTGATTGGGAACCATATTTAGGCAGCCATATTCTGTGAGTGTTTTCGTGGGTGATTGTTCCTGTCTCTGTGTTTGTTATCACAAGATAGGCTGTATAGGTTTTCGCGTTTCGTTTGTTGTTTTTGTATATTTAGTTATTTCATGTATTGTTGTTTTTTCATTAAAGAACATGAGTAACTACCACGCCGCATTTTGGTCCGACTCTCTTTCGACAGACGAACGCCATTACAGTTAGGTTCCAGTCTTGTTATAAAATGGATTAAAAATATTCATATATCCATCGTCAATCTACACACAATACCCCATAATGACAAAGTAAAAACAGGTATTTAAAAGAAGAAAAAAAATATCACATTTACATAACTATTCAGACCTTTTACTCAGTACTTTGTTGAAGCACCTTTGGAAGCGATTACAGCCTTACAGCCTCAGCTCTTCTTGGGTATGTCGCTACAAGCTTGGCACACCTGCATTTGGGGAGTTTCTCCCATTCCTCTCTGCCGATCCTCTCAAGCTCTGTCAGGTTGGCTGGGGAGTGTCACTGCGCATCTATTTTCAGGTCTCTCCAGAGATGTTTGATCGGGTTCAAGTCCGGTCTCTGGTTGGGCCACTCAAGGATATTGAGACTTTTCCCAAAGCCACTCCTGCATTGTCTTGGCTGTGGGGTTGTTGTCCTGTTGGAAGGTGAACCTTCGCCCCAGTCTGAGTTCCTACATGCTCTGGAGTAGGTCTTGATCAAGGATCTCTATGTACTTTTCTCCCTTCATCTTTCCCTCAATCCTGACTAGTCACTCTGTCCTGTCACTGAAAAACATCCCCACAGCATGATGCTGTCATCACCATGCTTCACTATAGGGATGGTGCCAGGTTTCCTCCAGACTTGACGCTTGGAATTCAGGTCAAAGAGTTCAATCTTGGTTTCATTGGACCAGAGAATCTTGTTTTTCATGGTTTGAGAGTCCTTCAGGTACCTGTTGGCAAACTCCAAGTGGGCTGTCATATGTCTGTCTGGCCACTCTACCATAAAGGCCTCATTGGTGGAGTGCTGCAGAGATGATTGTGCTTCTGGAAGTTTCTCCCATCTCCACAGAGGAACTCTGGAGCTCTGTCAGAGTGACCATCGGGTTCTTGTTCATCTCCCTGACCAAGGCCCTTCTCCCCCGATTGCTCAGTTTGCACGGAAGGACAGCTCTAGGATGAGTCTTGTTGATACTAAAGTTCTTCCATTTAAGAATGATGGAGGCCACTGTGTTCTTGGGGACCTTCAACACTGAAGAAATGTTTTGGTATCCTTTCCCAGATCTGTGCCTCAACACAATCCTGTCTCAGAGCCCTACAGACAATTCCTTTGACCTCATGGCTTGGTTTTTGCTCTGCCATGCACTGTCAACTGTGGTTACTTTTATAGACAGGTGTTGGCCTTTCGAAATCATGTCCATTCAATAGAATTTACCAAAGGTGGGACCCAATCAAGTTGATGAAACATCTCAAGGATGATCAATGCAAACAAGATGCACCTGAGGTCAAATTCGAGCCTCATAGCAGTCTGAACTTTTAAGTAAATAAGGTGTTTCTGTTTAGTATTTTTTATAAATTTGCAAAAAAATCTAAAAACACTGACAGGATGCTTTCAATTGTGCATCTATAATAGTTTCAGAGGGTCTTAGGGGCCAAGAGGAATTTCGTCAGCCGCCTGAGGTTGAAGAGGCACTGTACGGGTGGACCATTTCAGACTGTCAGTGACGTGTACTCTGAGGAACGAAGATTTTCACTTTCTCCTCTGCGGTCCCGGCGATGTGGATAGGGACGTGCTCCCTCTGCTGTCTCCTGAAGTCCATGATCAGCTCCTTTGTTTTGTTGACATTGAGGGAGAATGTATTTCCTGACACCACTGCCAGGGTCCGCACCTCCTCCCTGTAGGCTGTCTCGTCATTGTTGGTAATCAGGATCAGCGTAGTGGAGGTGTTGTTTCCTACCATCACCACCTGGGGAGGCCCGTCAGGAAGTCCAAGACCCACTTGCACAGGGTTCAGATCCAGGGCTTAATGTTTAGCTTGGAGAGTACCATGGTGTTGAAGGCTGAGCTATAGTCAATGAACAGCATTTTTACATGGTATTCCTCTTGTTCAGATGGGATAGGGCAGTGTGCAATGCAATGGTGATTGTTTCCTCTTTGGCTCTATTGGGGCAGTAAGAAAATTGAAGTAGGTCTAGGGTGTCAGGTAAGGTAGAGGTGAAATGATCTTTAACTAGTCTAAAGCACTTCATGATGACAGAAGTGAGTGCTACAGGGCGATAGTCATTTAATTCAGTTACCTTTGCTTTTTTGGTTACAGGAACAATGGTAGACATCGTGAAGCAAGTGGGGACAGCAGACTGGGTTAGGGAGAGATTGAATATGTCTGTTTACTCTCCAGCCAGCTGGTCTGCGCATGCTCTGAGTACGCAGCTAGGGATGCCTTCTGGGCCGGCAGCTTTGCAAGGGTTAACACGCGAGGGTTAACACACTTAAATATCTTACGTTGGAGAAGGAGAGTCCACAGTCCTTGGGAGTAGGCCACGTCGGTGGCACCGTGTTTTCCTCAATGAGGGTGAAGAAGGTGTTTAGCTTGTCTGGGAGAAAGACGTTGGTGTCCTCAACTTTTCCCTTTGTAGTACGAGATTGACTATAGACCATGCAACATACGTCTCGTGTCTGAGCCATTGAATTGTGACTCCAATTTGAATGCCTTACGGAAGGAATAACTTCACTGTTTGTATTTGGCCATATTCCCAGTCACCTTCATTTGGTTAAATGTGGTGGTTTGCGCTTTCAGTTTTGCGTGAATGCTGCCATCTATCCACGGTTTCTGGTTTGGGTAGGTTTTAATAGTCACAGTGGGTATAACATATCCTCTAGTTTTCCTGATGAACTTAGTGACCATATCTGTGTATTCATCAATGTTATTCTCAGAGGCTACCAGGAACATATCAAAACAATCTTGAAGCATGAATTCCGATTGGTCAAACCAGCATTGAATAGACCTCAGCACGGGTATTTCCTGTTTGAGTTTCTGCCTATAGGAGGGGAGGAGAAAAATGGAGTCGTGATCAGATTTTTCGAAGGGAGGGCGGGAGATGGCCTTGTAGACCACTGAGTGAGTAGCAGTCGTACAATGTTTTTCCAGAGTGTATACTACAGTCAATGTGTCGATAGAACTTTGGTAGTCGTTTCCTCAAATTTGCTTTGTTAAAATCCACAGCTACAATAAATGCAGCCTCGGGTTATGTGGTTTCCAGTTTGCATAAAGTCCAGTGTAGTTCTTTGAGGGCCATCATAGTATCGGCATGAGGGGAAATATACATGGCTGTGCCTATAACCGAAGAGAATTCTCTTGGGAGGTAATACAGTCGGCATTTGATTTGTGAGGCATTCTAGATCGGGTGAAACAAAGGACTTGAGTTTCTGTATGTTATTGCAATCACACCATGAGTAGTTAATCATGAAAAATACAACCCCACCTTTCTTTATTCCTATCTACGCAATGTGCTGATAACTCAGCTGGCTGTATGGACAGGGACAGTAAATACCAAGTATATGTTACAATCCCTGGTGTCTCTCTGGAAGAAGGTCTTCACCCTGATCTTGTCTACTTTATTGTCCAGAGACTGAACATGAGCGAGTAATATACTCGGAAGAGGTGGATGGTGTGCCCGCCTCCTGGGTCAAACTAGAAGTCCACTCCGAATACCTCTTCTCCACCGGCTATGTTTTGGAGCAGCCTCTGGAATCAGTTATATTGCCCTGGGGGGTACAAACAATTCGTAATGCTGGTGAGTTACCACCTCTCTGATATCCAAAAGTTATTTCCGGCTGTATGTAATAACACCCCAAAAATCTGGGCTAATAATGTAAGAAATAACACACACAAAAAAACAAAATACTGCAAAGTTCCTTAGGCGCTAGAAGCAGAGCTGCCATGACTGTTGGCGCCATCTTCCCTTGACAAACAGCAATCATGACATCTCTTAAAAAGGTAGAACATGAGTCAGCAATAGCAGTGGAATAACCTCATCGAGCGATAGCATTGTTCGGAGGCACACACGCACACACACACACACACACACACACACACACACACACGCACACACACACACACAGACACACATACACACACATACACACACGCACGCACGCACGCACACACACACACACACACACAGACGCACGCACGCACGCACGCACACACACACACACACACACACACACTCCGCGCCCTCACCCCAGGGTGTAGGTTACCCGGACAACCTCATCATGAAGCTGTGGCGTTTCCTCCCCCTCTTCCTCCCCACTCTCCTGCTCCTCCCTCTCTTCCTTACCCCCACAAAAAATACCATGTCTCTCCCACACTCTCTCTTTTTCCTCCTCCTCATCCTCTTCCTCCCCACTCTCCTGCTCCTCCCTCTCTTCCTTACCCCCACAAAAAATACCATGTCTCTCCCACACTCTCTCTTTTTCCTCCTCCTCATCCTCTTCCTCCCCACTCTCCTGCTCCTCCCTCTCTTCCTTACCCCCACCACAATACCATGTTTCTCCCATACTCTCTCTTTTTCCTCCTCCTCCTCTTCCTCCCCCTTCTCCTCTTCCCCTCTTCCTCATTACATGGCCATGTCTCTCTCTCTCTATTCCTTTCAGTCCTGCGACCTGGCAGGAAACTCAGCTCTTTTGTCACTGATTTAAGATGTCAACGTTTCCTACATTTTCTTTCAATTTTTCTGACAGTCTGGTAAAATGAATACCAATGCTAAGCTTTATCACAGGCTTCTGAAGCTAGTCTATGTTTTTGCCCAATGTGCTGTAAAATCCTTCTTTATTGTGAGATTATAAAATTATGATTTTCTGGCAGACATTACATAAAGTTTTGCTTGACTGAATGTTGGTGTTCAACCTGTTTCTTTGTCAGCATATTTAGTCATTACAAATTGCTTGACTGTTACAAAGTACTGAAAAGAACAGAACACTGGTAATTGATGAAGCAACAATGTAACTAAGAGGTAAATGACCAACGTTGTGACATCATTCACCACGAGAACACTGGGTTTGTTTTACTTATCGAGCTCCACTGCTGGTCAGGGTCTTGTCCAGCAGCTTGTCATGCTCTGATTGGCTGAGGAGACCATTGTGATGAGGGCCCAATAAAGTTGAAGACAAAAGCATCCCTTTGCTCAGTTTACTGCTCTCCCTCTCTCTCCCCCCCCCCCTCTCTCTCTCTCTCTCTCTCTCTCTCTCTCTCTCTCTCTCTCTCTCTCTCTCTCTCTCTCTCTCTCTCTCTCTCTCTCTCTGTCATTAAAACCTCTCCAGCCACTAAACCAATTAAGCCAATTAAGCATGAAAACACAATGCTACTTGTTTCTCCCACCATGCTTCTCTATGAGGGAGAGAGAGAGAGAAGAGAGAGAGAGAGAGAAGAGAGAGAGAGAGAGAAGAGAGAGAGAGAGAGAGAGAGAAGAGAGAGAGGGGACAGGAGCAGGACGTAGGTCATTCAACAAGCTGTGACATGACAATGAGACGAGAGAGAGTCCCGGGGAGAGTCAGCGGAGACACTTTTGTTTCCTCTAATTGTGTTCAGATCTTGTCAGCCCGTTCTGCCAGTGCAGCCGTGCATGTCAACACACAGCTTGGCTACCGTGGACTCCAGTACAGTCACAGTGGAGATGTGGAGCATATCAATCTGTAATTTTGAACGTCTTTATTCAGTACCCGGCAGTGTCTCGTAGTGTTCATAACTCACACCGCGCTATGCACAAATGTATTCCTGATGCGTGAAACTACATCTCTCCTTAGTGGGACAGAGAAGTCTTATGTAGGAGCAAATACAGACGATAAACGAATGACCGGGAATGTATAGTCTGGCCACAGTAACGTCTTACATCAAAATAAAAGGCAGGAAAGTTACAGGAGCCTGACTGTGTTTTGTTGTTGTTGTCAGGACCTTTCATGATAGCAGGCTTATTTTAATCATTCTCCACAGGCCATGTTGGTGCTGACGCTAAACAGAAGCTAATGTGAGCCCCATTAAAAGACCCTGGGAGAGGGCGATTGAGTCTGCGCAGGCAAGCGGAAAAGCAACAGCCTGTTTTTCACCCTCCCCCTCATTGTGCCCCTTGCCTCACTGCATCGCCCCCTCTCTATCCTCTCCCCCTCTCTCCCCTTCTCTACCTCTCTCTCTATCCACTCCCCCCTCTCTATCCACTCCCACTCTCTCTATCCACTCCACCTCTCTCTATCCACTCTCCCTCTCTCTATCCTCTCCCCCTCTCACTATCCTCTCCCCTCTCTCTCCTCTATCTTTTCTCCCACTCTGTCCCCATCCCCTCTCTCCCTATCTGTCCCTCTCTCTATCCTCTCCCCGTCTCGCTATCCTCACCCCTCTCTCCCTATCTCTCTCCCCCTCTCTCCCTCTCTCCCCATCTCTAACCTTCATACTCCCCCTCTCTCTATCCTCTCTCTCCCTCTCTATCCATTCCCTCTCTCCCCCTCTCCCTATCCTCCCCCTCTCTCCCTCTCTCTATCCTCCCATTGTCCCTCTCTATCCTCCCTCTCTCCAATTCTCTATATCCTCCCCACCTCTCTCCCTCTCTCTATCCTCCCCCTCTCTCCCTCTCTCTATCCTCCCCTCTCTCTATCCTCCCCCTCTCTCCCTCTCTCTATCCTCCCCTTCTCTCCCTCTCTCTATCCTCCCTCTCTCCAATTCTCTATATCCTCCCCACCTCTCTCGCTCTCTCTATCCTCCCCCTCTCTCCCTCTCTCTATCCTCCCCTTCTCTCCCTCTCTCTATCCTCCCCCTCTCTCCCTCTCTCTATCCTCCACTTCTCTCCAATTCTCTCTATCCTCCCCTTCTCCCTATCCTTTGCCCTCTTTCACTCTCTCTATCCTCACTCTCTCCCCCTCTCTTTATCCTCTGCCCCTCACTCTAACCTCTCCTCCCTCCCTTTCTCCCCCTCCCCCTCTCTCCCCCCTCTCTCCCCTCTCCCTATACTCCCTCTCTCTCTATCCTCCCTTCCCTTTTCTATCCTCCCTCTCACCCCCTCTCTCCTTCTCTCTATACTCTCACCCCTCCCTATCCTTTCCTCTCTCGCTCTCTCTCCCTCTCTCTATCCTTCCCCTCTCTCTCTCTCGCTCTCTCTCCCTCTCTCTATCCTCTTCCTATCTCTCCCTCTCCCTTTCTCCCCTCTCTCCTTATCTCCCCTCTCTCCTTCACTCTATCCTTTCCTCCTCCCTCCCTCTCTCCCCCCTCCCTCACTATACCCCCCTCTCTATCTTCTCCTCTCCCTCCCCCTCTCTTCCTCACTCTATCCTTTACTCCTCCCTCCCTCTCCCCCTTCTCCCTCACTATATCCTCTCCCTCCCCCTCTCCCATCACTATATGCTCTACCTCCCCTCTCTCCTCACTATATCCTCTCCCTCCCCTCTCTCCTCACTATATCCTCTCCCTCCCCCTCTCTCCCTCACTATATCCTCTCCCTCCCCTCTCTCCCTCACTATATCCTCTCCCTCCCCCTCTCTCCCTCACTACATCCTCTCCCTCCCCCTCTCTCCCTCACTATATCCTCTCCCTCCCCCTCTCTCCCTCACTATATCCTCTCCCTCCCCCTCTCTCCCTCACTATATCCTCTCCCTCCCCCTCTCTTTCTCTGTCTTCTTTTTCTGCTTTCTCCCTGTTCTTCTTAGTGACTTCATGCATGTGATGTTGACAGGAAACATTGTTTGCCTTTTTACATGGCTTTTTGGCTGGTTTGTAGGGTTTACTTGTGCAGGTTTACTTTAGTCTGGCTGTGCTAGAGACCAGATGGCTAGCTTTGAGACACATTCTTGGGTTGTGACACAGAGACCTGGGACACCAGAGGGTTGTTCATGAGAGAGAGAGAGAGGGAGAGGGAGAGGGAGAGGGAGAGGGAGAGGGAGAGGGAGAGGGAGAGGAGAGGGAGAGGGAGAGGGAGAGGAGAGGGAGAGAGAGAGAGACAGAGAGAGAGACAGAGAGAGGGAGAGAGAGAGAGGGAGAGAGGGAGAGGGAGAGGGAGAGGGAGAGAGAGGGAGAGAGAGAGACAGAGAGAGACAGAGAGAGAGACAGAGAGAGACAGAGAGAGAGACAGAGAGAGAGAGAGAGAGGGAGAGGGAGAGGGAGAGGGAGAGGGAGACAGAGAGAGAGACAGAGAGAGAGAGACAGAGACAGAGACAGAGACAGAGACAGAGACAGAGACAGAGAGAGAGAGACAGAGACAGAGAGAGACAGAGACAGAGAGAGAGACTGACAGTCTCCTCTGTGTCCCAGGGAGATGACGTGACTGCATTTAATATTTCACATCCACTCCCTACAGAATCTGCCCGTGTGTCCCTGTCCATAAGTCTCTCCTTCCATGTCAGGGTTCGAACCCCCTGCCTGAGGCCTTAGACATTCACTATATCTTGTGTATCTCCTGTCTACTGTATGTGTCAGACTGTCTAGCGGGGGTGAAAGCTTGACGTTATGTTCCTGTGATTTACTGTCTTTACCAGAATGACGTGTTAGTTCTACCTGTTCCAATGTTAACAACATTATCTTCTGATGTACAGCTATTAACAGAGATTTATTGCACATTTGTAGCTTTTAAGAAACATATGGAGTAAATGTATACTGTTCACATGCCATTTGTCAATTTCTGAACAGTGAAATATTTCATTAGATGCAGTGTATTAGTGTTGCTTGGTGTGAGCATTAATAGTCTCATAAGGATGGTTATGGTCTGTGTTGTGCGTCTAGAGCCACACCGCTCCCTCAACGTCCAATCAGAGATGATTTGCGGGCTCCCATTGCAGCTGGAGGAGTACAGTGACATCAGTATGAATTGTTACTTCCTCATGACTCCAGGTCATCTCCCTCTGAGTACAAATATTTCAGTCTGAGACAGCCTGAGATGTAGTCTGTCCTCCTCACTCACCCCACTTCCTGCTCTGTCCTCCAGCTAATGCTAAGGACGGTATCTGTCATGTCACTGGATTCTGTATATCTCCCAAGAGGACCACAACGTAGGATACAGACGATCCTCTTCTTTCTCAATAAACCCATGGTGTGACACAGAGGCCTAACCATTCCACATGATGTACAGTATCTCTGTGAGTCACGTGACCAACATTACATCCTGTATAACTCATACACTAGTTCCTTTCTACAGGAAGTAGGGGGGGAAAAGACACAGTTATTCCATCAGAGAGGAAGAGATGGAGCGAACATAATAAGCCATAGGTAGTCCTATCAGTCTGCACCACTGGGCTTCTGCTCATCCACTGGTCTGGTGTCTACAGAGAGAGAGAGGAACCTGTACTAGGAGATGCTGATGTAAATCAATTCTGTTCGCCAGACAGTCTACTCATTCAAGTCTCCCAACCTCTCTGTCCCTCTACATTCCAGTCTACCAACCTCTCTATCCCTCTACATTCCAGTCTCCCAACCTCTCTATCCCTCTACATTCCAGGCTCCCAACCTCTCTATCCCTCTACATTCCAGTCTCCCAACCTCTCTATCCCTCTACATTCCAGTCTCCCAACCTCTCTATCCCTCTACATTCCAGTCTCCCAACCTCTCTATCCCTCTACATTCCAGTCTACCAACCTCTCTATCCCTCTACATTCCAGTCTCCCAACCTCTCTATCCCTCTAAATTCCAGTCTACCAACCTCTCTATCCCTCTACATTCCATTCTACCAACCTCTCTATCCCTCTACATTCCAGTCTCCCAACCTCTCTATCCCTCTACATTCCATTCTACCAACCTCTCTATCCCTCTACATTCCAGTCTCCCAACCTCTCTATCCCTCTACATTCCAGTCTCCTAACCTCTCTATCCCTCTACATTCCATTCTACCAACCTCTCTATCCCTCTACATTCCAGTCTCCCAACCTCTCTATCCCTCTACATTCCAGTCTACCAACCTCTCTATCCCTCTACATTCCAGGCTCCCAACCTCTCTATCCCTCTACATTCCAGTCTACCAACCTCTCTATCCCTCTACATTCCAGTCTCCCAACCTCTCTATCCCTCTACATTCCAGTCTCCCAACCTCTCTATCCCTCTACATTCCAGTCTCCCAACCTCTCTATCCCCATACATTCCAGTCTCCCAACCTCTCTATCCCTCTACATTCCAGTCTCCTAACCTCTCTATCCCTCTACATTCCATTCTACCAACCTCTCTATCCCTCTACATGCCAGTCTCCTAACCTCTCTATCCCTCTACATTCCAGCATGTCCATAAACATCCCCTTTCCTTACGAAGGACACCGCGATCACCAGTTGTATCTTCAGTCAGCTCAGATAGAGGCTCACATATCTAATGCCCAGTGGTGGAAAAAGTACCCAATTGTCATACTTGAGTATAAGTAAAAATGACTTAATAGAAAATAATTAAAGGGAAAGTCACCCAGTAGAATCCTACTTGAATAAAATATACTTCAATATCAAAAGTACATGTAATTACTCAAATATACTTCAGTATCAAAAGTAAATGTGTAAATAATTTAAAATTCCTTATATTAAGCAAACCAGACGGCACTATTTTCTTGTTTTTTAAATGTTCGCATAGCCAGGGGCACACTCCAACATTCAGACATCATTTACAAATGAAGCCTGTGTGTTTAGTGAGTCCACCGGAAGAGGCAGTCGGGATGACCAGGGATGTTCTGTTGATTTGTGCGTGAATTGGAGCGTATTCCTGTCCTGCCAAGCATTCAAAATGTAACAAATACTTTTGGGTGTCAAGGAAAATGTATGTCGTAAAAAGCATAAGATTTTCTTAAGGAATGTAGTGAAACAAAAGTAAAAATAATCAAAGATATACATAGTAAAGTACAGATACCTCAAAAAACTACTTAAGTATTTTTACTTAAGTCCTTTACACCACTGCTGATGTCTGTAAACTGGTTCACAGCCCCCAAACAGACACAAAGGTACCTAAACCCTCCAGACATTTTGGGATTGTCTTGAAAGAGTTGAAAGGACTTTATCAAACACAAACCCTGGCTCTGACTCAAAGTGATTCGTGTTTATCTTTTCTAAACACCTTGGAGACGCGACACACACTACAGCCTGACAAAAGCCAGGGAATTTAAAGAAACCTTTCAGAGTAAATAGATGGATGATTCCTCCACCGAGGACAGAGTGTGAATGGGAGAAGGATGAGAGGAGTGAGCAGGGTGAAGTATGGTCAGGATACAGGGACTTCTTTGCTTCAGTCAGTCCAAGGTGACTCTGCAAATGATTCTTCACAAGCTTTATTTTCGCATTATATTATAGAGTCATGCCATAAGAGTTCTCAGGCAGTGGATTATACCAGTGCAGTTTAAGATAATGGAGGACATTTTCTGAGCATGGCCTTATTTCTTTTACAGCAAATTACATGACTCTCATTTATATTCCATTCACCCAGTTCAATATAACAGCTTTACGTTTAGGCTACTACATGATGCTCTAATTTTCCCTGTACCCATCATGAGGTTGTTACAACCTAGCCTGTGAATGAAAGTTTACAACGTAGGGGCACACAGGTCGAGAGACAAATTTGAGGTGACAGTGACATTTACATACCGCCTTGCACACTCTTGCCTGCATCTAGCTGATCTAAGGTGTAATCATTGGTCCAACAGTGGTAAACGAGAGTTCCTATTGGACAAGTTCAGGTATGTTTATTCTTGTTTTGTTCCATTGGCTTCTGTTTAAGAAACGTATTTCAACAGAATGGAATGAATACACACCTGATCACGCGTAAACACAGTTCACTCTCATAGCAGCCACATTGTATTCCTTCTCATCCCTTCGCTTGTAGACTTCAACGCACAACACATCAGCTGAATGTGACCAGGCGAAACAACCTTTCCAAGCTAAACCGCTACACACAGCCTACATCGTTGTCACCATATTAGCTGAAGCAACGTCATAGTCAGCACAGCTAATAGAACTAACACGTTAGTTAACCCGCTACAATCAGGCAGTAACGTTAGTCAGTAAGCAGTTACACCAGTGGGCCCCGGTGGATAAATAGTAACACCAAAAGCTTACCTTGACTTGGAAGAGTTCCAGTGTTGTGTTAGATAGTCATAGCCAGCTAGCTAACATAGCATCCCTCTTTTTGAGCAGGGTGTTTCTGTAGGCTAAACTAGCTAGCTGCATTTGCTAGCTAAGTAAGTGAAACTGAAAGTTAAAAAAAAAATGCAATCTCTCTATTTCTCTCTTGCTTCTCCTTCATTACGATTAAATTAATTTGTTCAGAACTGTTCAAATATGGTCTTTCTCTCTCTTTGAGTCAACTACTCAACACATGTTATGCACTGCAGTGCTAGCTAGCTGTAGCTTATGCTTTCAGTAATAGATTCATTCTCTGATCCTTTGATTGGGTGGACAACATGTCAGTTCATGATGCAATAGCTCTGACAGGTTGGAGGACGTCCTCCAGAAATTGTCATAATTACTGTGTAAGTCTTTGGAAGAGGCTGAGAACCAAGAACTTCCTAGGTTTTGAAGTCAATGTAACCAGAGGAGGAAGGAAGCAAAATAGAGTGTTTTAATCAGTTATTTGGTGACATGAATATATTTAGTTTAGTTTCATCTTAAAAAGGATAACTTTTTAAATGTTTTACCATTTAGATTTGTATGACATTCACTGAGGATCGTCCTCCCCTTCCTCCTCTGAGGGCCTCCACTGGAGTATCTGTTCCCTAGAGGCATGTTTCTCTGGGGAGGAAGATAACGTTCTTGTTTTTTCTGTCTTTGGGCTGTATTTGCCTCTCAATGGGGAGTATCTTTTTCCAGGGGGAAAGTTTTTTGTTTTATGTCATCTTGTTTTGTGAAGTGATAGGGTGGGAATGAAATACATCAAATAGCCTTAGTCAGGGGGAAGAGAATGTGGGCTCCCTCACCAGACCCGGCATGTGTGTCACCCTCTCAGTCACCTCTGGGCTGGGGCGGCCCGGGCTTTGTGAAGGCTCCAACACGCCTGAAAGGGACACACAGCATGCGGTCTGCAGGGTCCCCAGTCCCGCGCCACACACACACCACACACACACACCACACACACACCACACACACACCACACACACACACACACACACACACACACACACACACACACACACACACACACACACACACACACACACACACACACACACACACACACACACACACACACACACACACACCACACACCACACACCACACACCACACACCACACACCACACACACACACACACACATATCACAAAAAAAGAAGAAACGTCCACAAACTCCCTTTGAATATTAAAAAGAAAAGAGACTTATCAGGAAGAATAGGACAGAAAGAGGAGAGGAGAGAAGATGGCCTCTCCATTGAGCTGGCTGGGGAGAGAGAGAGAGAGAGAGAGGAGAGAGAGAGAGAGAGAGAGAGAGAGAGAGAGAGAGAGAGAGAGAGAGAGAAGATGGCCTCTCCATTGAGCTGGCTGGAGAGAGAGAGAGAGAGAGATAGAGAGTGGGGGAGAGAAGATGGCCTCTCCATTGAGCTGGCTGGAGAGAGAGAGAGTGGGGAGAGAAGATGGCCTCTCCATTGAGCTGGCGGGAGAGAGAGAGAGAGAGAGAGAGAGAGAGAGAGAGAGAGAGAGAGAGAGAGAGAGAGAGAGAGAGAGAGAGAGAGAGAGAGGGAGGGAGAGAAGATGGCCTCTCCATTGAGCTGGCTGGAGAGAGAGAGAGTGGGGGGAGAGAAGATGGCCTCTCCATTGAGCTGGCTGGAGAGAGAGAGAGAGAGAGAGAGAGAGAGAGAGAGAGAGAGAGAGAGAGAGAGAGAGAGGGAGGGAGAGAAGATGGCCTCTCCATTGAGCTGGCTGGAGAGAGAGAGAGTGGGGAGAGAAGATGACCTCTCCATTGAGCTGGCTGGAGAGAGAGAGAGAGAGAGAGTGGGGAGAGAAGATGGCCTCTCCATTGAGCTGGCTGGGGAGAGAGAGAGTGGGGGAGAGAAGATGGCCTCTCCATTGAGCTGGCTGGAGAGAGAGAGAGAGAGAGAGAGAGAGAGAGAGAGAGAGAGAGAGGCTGAGAGAGAGAGAGAGAGGGGGAGAGAGAGATGGGCCTCTCCATTGAGCTGGCTGGAGAGAGAGAGAGAGAGAGAGAGAGAGGGAGAGAAGATGGCCTCTCCATTGAGCTGGCTGGGGAGAGAGAGAGTGGGGGGAGAAGATGGCCTCTCCATTGAGCTGGCTGGGGAGAGAGAGAGAGAGGAGAGAGAGGCCTCTCCATTGAGCTGGCTGGGGAGAGAGAGAGAGGGGAGAGAAGATGGCCTCTCCATTGAGCTGGCTGGGGAGAGAGAGAGAGGGGAGAGAAGATGGCCTCTCCATTGAGCTGGCTGGGGAGAGAGAGAGAGGGGGAGAGAAGATGTCCTCTCCATTGCGCTGGCTGGGGAGAGAGAGAGAGGGGGAGAGAAGATGTCCTCTCCATTGAGCTGGCTGGGGAGAGAGAGAGAGAGGGGAGAGAAGATGGCCTCTCCATTGAGCTGGCTGGGGAGAGAGAGAGGGGGGGAGAGAAGATGTCCTCTCCATTGAGCTGGCTGGGGAGAGAGAGAGGGGGGAGAAGATGTCCTCTCCATTGAGCTGGCTGGGGAGAGAGAGAGAGGGGGAGAGAAGATGTCCTCTCCATTGAGCTGGCTGGGGAGAGAGAGGGGGAGAGAAGATGTCCTCTCCATTGAGCTGGCTGGGGAGAGAGAGAGAGGGGGAGAGAAGCTGTCCTCTCCATTGAGCTGGCTGGGGAGAGAGAGAGAGGGGGAGAGAAGATGGCCTCTGCATTGAGCTGGCTGGGGAGAGAGAGAGGGGGGGAGAAGATGTCCTCTCCATTGAGCTGGCTGGGGAGAGAGAGAGGGGGAGAGAAGATGTCCTCTCCATTGAGCTGGCTGGGGAGAGAGAGAGAGGGGGGAGAGAAGATGGCCTCTCCATTGAGCTGGCTGGGGAGAGAGAGGGGGAGACAAGATGGCCTCTCCATTGAGCTGGCTGGGGAGAGAGAGAGAGAGAGAGAGAGAGAGAGAGAGAGAGAGAGAGAGAGAGAGAGAGAGAGAGGGGGGGGGAGAGAAGATGTCCTCTCCATTGAGCTGGCTGGGGAGAGAGAGAGGGGGAGAGAAGATGGCCTCTCCATTGAGCTGGCTGGGGAGAGAGAGAGAGGGGGAGACAAGATGGCCTCTCCATTGAGCTGGCTGGGGAGAGAGAGAGAGAGAGAGAGAGAGAGAGGGGGAGAGAAGATGTCCTCTCCATTGAGCTGGCTGGGGAGAGAGAGAGAGGGGGAGAGAAGATGGCCTCTCCATTGAGCTGGCTGGGGAGAGAGAGGGGGAGACAAGATGGCCTCTCCATTGAGCTGGCTGGGGAGAGAGAGAGAGGGGAGAGAAGATGTCCTCTCCATTGAGCTGGCTGGGGAGAGAGAGAGAGAGGGGAGAGAAGATGTCCTTTCCATTGAGCTGGCTGGGGAGAGAGAGGGGGGAGAGAAGATGGCCTCTCCATTGAGCTGGCTGGGGAGAGAGAGAGAAAGGGGATGAACGCCACCATGCACATTGTATATAGTGTTGATCACAGTGAGCCCCTCATTAAGATCCCATCACACACTGGGGGAAACACTAGCTGTGGACGTGGAGAGTCTGAGGAGAGTCTGCAGGGGTGCGAGGAGGATTTGGCCGGACTGTAGGGTAATACAGTATCAGGAACACTAGTCTTATTTGCTGTCCAGGGTCTCATTTACTAGTCTATTTGTTGTTGGTTTTTTTTTGAGGGGCTTTGGCACCTTTTCATCTCTGAGTTTAATTCTGCCATTGGATCTCATAGTTCTCTCTGCATGGTGCTTTCGAACCATTTTCTCAAGTTGAACCTGTATTTGAAAGAATAGGTCTGTCACCAGTTAAGCCAAGGTGGATCCTTCTCTTTGTTTTGAAAGTGTCAGGCAATGAAATGGTTACTGAACTGTATGTTGGATACTGGTGCCGGACACATTGCTTGACACTGGGATCTTAAACTACCGCTGGACTACTCAGATTTGGGAATATCGGACTAGGACCTGGACGTGAGTTGTTGCTGTTGACGTGGCTGTGAAAAGGATCTATCCCAGTGAGAACTGTGTTATTACAGCAGGCACCATGCAGCCTGTATCTCTGCTGGTGGTGATGGTGGCCATGCTGGTGATGCTGGGGGTCTTCCCTCATAAGGGTCCTCATCATGGGGCCCCTCGCCACACTGGTCTGCGGAGCTCTCCGCCCAACTGGTGTAAGAGACAGCAGGGGAAGACTCAGGGGCACCACCAAGACCCCCTACCTCTGAGACACCACGGCAGCAAGACACACAAATGTAGCCACATCTTTCACAGTAAGTCTAACCAAACGATTTGTGCATTCTATCAAAGGATGGAGAAGCCTGGAGCTTTTACAAATTAATTGACCCCAAACTTTGGCTTGAATCTCCTGACATCATATGCATCCCTTTTCCTACTAATTGAGGACGATGTTTGAGTCATTGTAATCATCACAAGTCTCCTGGAGTGGGATGTAGGGAAGGGTGGAAAAGTTGGCTGTCCTTTCATGTTTTCTCTTCATGGAGGTTGTGCCAGGGAAAGGAGAAATGACTGTGGTGTTATAAAAGCACTCTACTGTCTCCTCTCCCGGCTCACTGCTGTCACAGCCAAGACAAATATGTTATTTTCTCTGCCTCTGTGCTGTTCTGATCAAGGTCGCCTGCTCTGCGATAGAGAGGAGATATGTGCGGGAGAGGCTGCCTGTTTGGAGAGAAGCTCAGCGATTGTCATCTGATACTGTATGGATGGATGGCTGTCGTAGGCAATTGAGAGGAAACAGAGAAAATTTGCTCCAAGTCTAATGTCGATAGTAAAACCAAGAAACATATATTTTCAGTATTTGTTTAAATGATATCTGAGCTATTGTCTGCTTGTGTTGTGTTTGGTTCCTTATTTCTTAGAATTAAACTCAAATTTAAATCAGAGTTGTCTTTCTACTATGTTAGTCCCATTCAAATCTGGACCTCGAAGCTAGTTCCACTTTTTTTCATTCTTCCCATCTAATCAGTAACTGGTTTAGACCTGGGACACCAAGTTCCCCTCTAATCAGGGACTGGTTTAGACCTGGGACACCAAGTTCCCCTCGAATCAGGGACTGGTTTAGACCTGGGACACCAAGTTCCCCTCCAATCAGGGACTGGTTTAGACCTGGGACACCAAGTTCCCCTCTAATCAGGGACTGGTTTAGACCTGGGACACCAAGTTCCCCTCTAATCAGGGACTGGTTTAGACCTGGGACACCAAGTTACCCTCTAATCAGGGACTGGTTTAGACCTGGGACACCAAGTTACCCTCTAACGAGGGACTGGTTTAAACCTGGGACACCAAGTTCCACTCTAATCAGGGACTGGTTTAGACCTGGGACACCAAGTTCCCCTCTAATCAGGGACTGGTTTAGACCTGGGACACCAAGTTCCCCTCCAATCAGGGACTGGTTTAGACCTGGGACACCAAGTTCCCCTCTAATCAGGGACTGGTTTAGACCTGGGACACCAAGTTCCCCTCTAATCAGGGACTGGTTTAGACCTGGGACACCAAGTTCCCCTCTAATCAGGGACTGGTTTAGACCTGGGACACCAAGTTACCCTCTAATCAGGGACTGGTTTAGACCTGGGACACCAAGTTACCCTCTAATCAGGGACTGGTTTAGACCTGGGACACCAAGTTACCCTCTAATCAGGGACTGGTTTAGACCTGGGACACCAAGTTACCCTCTAATCAGGGACTGGTTTAAACCTGGGACACCAAGTTCCCCTCTAATCAGGGACTGGTTTAGACCTGGGACACCAAGTTCCCCTCTAATCAGGGACTGGTTTAGACCTGGGACACCAAGTTACCCTCTAATCAGGGACTGGTTTAGACCTGGGACACCAAGTTACCCTCTAATCAGGGACTGGTTTAGACCTGGGACACCAAGTTACCCTCTAATCAGGGACTGGTTTAGACCTGGGACACCAAGTTACCCTCGAATCAGGGACTGGTTTAGACCTGGGACACCAAGTTACCCTCTAATCAGGGACTGGTTTAGACCTGGGACACCAAGTTACCCTCTAATGAGGGACTGGTTTAGACCTGGGACACCAATTTACCCTCTAATCAGGGACTGGTTTAGACCTGGGACACCAAGTTACCCTATAATCAGGGACTGGTTTAGACCTGGGACACCAAGTTACCCTCTAATCAGGGACTGGTTTAGACCTGGGACACCAAGTTACCCTCTAATCAGGGACTGGTTTAGACCTGGGACACCAAGTTACCCTCTAATCAGGGACTGGTTTAAACCTGGGACACCAAGTTCCCCTCTAATCAGGGACTGGTTTAGACCTGGGACACCAAGTTCCCCTCCAATCAGGGACTGGTTTAAACCTGGGACACCAAGTTCCCCTCTAATCAGGGACTGGTTTAGACCTGGGACACCAAGTTCCCCTCCAATCAGGGACTGGTTTAAACCTGGGACACCAAGCTCCCCTCCAATCAGGGACTGGTTTAAACCTGGCACACCAAGTTCCCCTCCAATCAGGGACTGGTTTAAACCTGGGACACCAAGTTCCCCTCCAATCAGGGACTGGTTAAACCTGGGACACCAAGTTCCCCTCTAATCAGGGACTGGTTTAGACCTGGGACACCAAGTTCCCCTCCAATCAGGGACTGGTTTAAACCTGGGACACCAAGTTCCCCTCCAATCAGGGACTGGTTTAAATCTGGGACACCAAGTTCCCCTCCAATCAGGGACTGGTTTAAACCTGGGACACCAAGTTCCCCTCTAATCAGGGACTGGTTTAGACCTGGGACACCAAGTTGGATGATGCTCAGATGGAGTAGGGGGTGATGATGCATCATAGTAGACACAACATTACATTGTAACTGTAACTGCCTCTCCCAATGCCAGTCCTCTAAGTCAGATCAGTGAAGCCAGTCAGTGAATGCTGACCCCATGTTGCTGGTCTCAGTGAAGCCAGTGGGAATGCCAGTCCTCTCAGTCAGACCCCATGTTGCTGGTCTCAGTGAAGCCAGTCAGTGAATGGCTCCCAATGCCAGTCCTCTTCAGACCCCATGTTGCTGGTCTCTGTGAAGCCAGTCAGTGAATGCCTCTCCCAATGCCAGTCCTCTCAGTCAGACCCCATGTTGCTGGTCTCAGTGAAGCCAGTCAGTGAATGCCTCTCCCGATGCCAGTCCTCTCAGTCAGACCCCATGTTGCTGGTCTCAGTGAAGCCAGTCAGTGAATGGCTCTCCCAATGCCAGTCCTCTCAGTCAGACCCCATGTTGCTGGTCTCTGTGAAGCCAGTCAGTGAATGCCTCTCCCAATGCCAGTCCTCTCAGTCAGACCCCATGTTGCTGGTCTCAGTGAAGCCAGTCAGTGAATGCCTCTCCCAATGCCAGTCCTCTCAGTCAGACCCCATGTTGCTGGTCTCAGTGAAGCCAGTCAGTGAATGCCTCTCCCAATGCCAGTCCTCTCAGTCAGACCCCATGTTGCTGGTCTCTGTGAAGCCAGTCAGTGAATGCCTCTCCCAATGCCAGTCCTCTCAGTCAGACCCCATGTTGCTGGTCTCAGTGAAGCCAGTCAGTGAATGCCTCTCCCAATGCCAGTCCTCTCAGTCAGACCCCATGTTGCTGGTCTCAGTGAAGCCAGTCAGTGAATGGCTCTCCCAATGCCAGTCCTCTCAGTCAGACCCCATGTTGCTGGTCTCAGTGAAGCCAGTCAGTGAATGCCTCTCCCAATGCCAGTCCTCTCAGTCAGACCCCATGTTGCTGGTCTCAGTGGGCCAGCCAGTGATTGAATGGCTCTCCCAATGCCAGTCCTCTCAGTCAGACCCCATGTTGCTGGTCTCAGTGAAGCCAGTCAGTGAATGGCTCTTCCAATGCCAGTCCTCTCAGTCAGACCCCATGTTGCTGGTCTCAGTGAAGCCAGTCAGTGAATGCCTCTCCCGATGCCAGTCCTCTCAGTCAGACCCCATGTTGCTGGTCTCAGTGAAGCCAGTCAGTGAATGCCTCTCCCGATGCCAGTCCTCTCAGTCAGACCCCATGTTGCTGGTCTCAGTGAAGCCAGTCAGTGAATGCCTCTCCCAATGCCAGTCCTCTCAGTCAGACCCCATGTGCTGGTCTCAGTGAAGCCAGTCAGTGAATGGCTCTCCCAATGCCAGTCCTCTCAGTCAGACCCCATGTTGCTGGTCTCAGTGAAGCCAGTCAGTGAATGGCTCTCCCAATGCCAGTCCTCTCAGTCAGACCCCATGTTGCTGGTCCCAGTGAAGCCAGTCAGTGAATGCCTCTCCCAATGCCAGTCCTCTCAGTCAGACCCCGTGTTGCTGGTCTCAGTGAAGCCAGTCAGTGAATGCCTCTCCCAATGCCAGTCCTCTCAGTCAGACCCCATGTTGCTGGTCTCAGTGAAGCCAGTCAGTGAATGCCTCTCCCAATGCCAGTCCTCTCAGTCAGACCCCATGTTGCTGGTCTCAGTGGAGCCAGTCAGTGAATGCCTCTCCCAATGCCAGTCCTCTCAGTCAGACCCCATGTTGCTGGTCTCAGTGAAGCCAGTCAGTGAATGCCCCTCCCAATGCCAGTCCTCTCAGTCAGACCCCATGATGCTGGTCTCAGTGAAGCCAGTCAGTGAATGGCTCTCCCAATGCCAAGCCCTCTCAGTCAGACCCCATGTTGCTGGTCCCAGTGAAGCCAGTTAGTGAATGGCTCTCCCAATGACAGTCCTCTCAGTCAGACCCCATGTTGCTGGTCTCAGTGAAGCCAGTCAGTGAATGCCTCTCCCAATGCCAGTCCTCTCAGTCAGACCCCATGTTGCTGGTCTCAGTGAAGCCAGTCGGTTAATGCCTCTCCCAATGCCAGTCCTCTCAGTCAGACCCCATGTTGCTGGTCTCTGTGAAGCCAGTCAGTGAATGCCCCTCCCAATGCCAGTCCTCTCAGTCAGACCCCATGTTGCTGGTCTCAGTGGGCCAGTCAGTGAATGCCCCTCCCAATGCCAGTCCTCTGTCAGACCACATGTTGCTGGTCTCAGTGAAGCCAGTCAGTGAATGCCTCTCCCAATGCCAGTCCTCTCAGTCAGACCCCATGTTGCTGGTCCCAGTGAAGCCAGGGTCCATAATCGCCTGTATGTTTCAGTCTTGTACTGTTATCTCCTTTTGGCGCCTGGTAAAGTTAAAATTCCTTTTGGAAGTATTCAGCTGACAAGCCCATGGCAGAACCAGGGCAATTAAAGGATTGGTGGCAGCCTGGCAGGAGCAACACACTGTAGAACAATGTAGAAAACTGAGACAGAACACAAGAGCAGAATCACATTTGAGACCTAAATGGAGAGGAATGAATGAGACTGAGAAATAGAGGAGATAATCTGAATGTCATTATGGGCTCCTGTTCATTATATTCCTCATCCTACATAGAATGGGGCATAACTAAATAAAATCAACACATTGTACACAAAGAGGTGGATAGGCTACAGTTGTTCTTATGGTGTGACAATATATTTTCATTTTCGGGAATGTATTTATTTAGTCTGTGTGTTGTCAATAATGGCTCGATCGCGGATAAAGATGGCGATATGCCCATGATGGTAGAGTTTCACTAACTTTCACTGGAGGGCGCTGTTGGGTAACTAATACGACCTCAAAGGAGAGGGCCTGAGCTGAAATTATAGGCTCTGTATGGGCTATGAAATTACGTTTTATTTAGATTCTTAATTAATGCAATCAATGTAATTTTTTTCATGAACCTTTTACATAAAACATTTACTCATAAAATTAATCAAATTCAACCATCTTTATTCATGAATATCTGTCATCTCTGGAGTATTGTCTAAAATCACAGACTCGACTATTTTTCACTATAATTAATTCAATGTAAAAAAAAAAAACATGGTAAACTGCATTGAAAAGACAATGACAACATTTTGTAAATCTATTTTGAGTATATTTTATCTTATAATGTTGAAAAACAATCGGCCTACAAGAAATAATATACCACTTGGACTATCTGAAGGTTTTGGCCTGTAAATACGGTAAATTCGATTTAAGTTATGATTTTCTCGTTTAGCTAATCTTGCACATTTTAAAGTAGATGATATAATATTTGATCGTCGGTAAGAGAAACCTAGTTCCAGGATAATCGGCCCTAAAGTGCATTTTAATTGACTGATTAAGATTTGTATCTCGCCCAAGCAGTAAACCAAAGCATGGAGGTGGGAGTGTAGAACAACTAGTTCTATTGCCAACTGCGCTCTTTTGTCTTACTGTACGAGAACTAGGCTTTAGTCGTCCATTGCACCCAAACATGTCATGAAACATGTCATGATTTGATAGCCCAACGGCCTCACTGCATTCATTTTCATATTTTATTATATAGGTTTTAGGCTAATACTTGTATTTGTGTTTGTTCTATTCTATATTGTAGTATATATTATATTAAGTCAACCAAACCAGGTTGTATGTTCTATTCTATTCTATATTGTAGTATATTATGTCCTACTATATTCTACTATTATTATTATTATAAATATGATTATTGTTATTATTTGTGTGATAATTATGATTGTTGTTGTTGTTGTTATTATTGTTAATATTATAATAATTATTATTATATACTATTGCTTAGTATAACATCCAGATTTGTAAGAACAGGGAAAGATCTACCGTTCATACACATAGGCTACCTACAGGTTTACCACATGCATGGGAATTGTGAATAACAACCATAACTGTAGTGTGGTCGACTACATACATAAATGTTAACACTCACCTCAGTAACTGAAAATAGTTGACAGCTGATCTGCGCTGCGCTCTCCAATCCAGCCTGGAAGAGGTTAAATTTCTTCAATTGGAAAAACCAATTGTAAGCTTCTTGAAGGGGGAGAATGGCACATACTATTTGACGAGGCATTCAGCTCCAGTGAATGAAGCGCGGTGCATGTGAATTCGAATCCCCCTGCCCGAGGTGAAGGGGTCCGCGGTGCACACAGGGGATTCGAAAACTCAAATACGATTTTGTGGAGCAAAACTTGAGTAACCCAAGGGCCACTGAATTTATGGAAAAGTAGGAGTGATCCGCGACCAATGGATCCAGGTTACAGTCTCCAGACTTTGTCCTAGCTAAACCCGGAGAAAAACAACTTTTGAAGTTCCCGTTGTCAAGTGACAGATTCAAAAACGGACCGAAATGATGTGACTTCAAGCATCCATTATCTCTGACGGGTTTGCAACGGACGTCCACTGATTTTCTTTTGCCACAAATTACATTGCGGTGATTTCTCTCTGGATTGTTGTCTGTAATTTCCTTACTTTATTATCCATATGAATGGAAAAAATGTTATTTGAATTGGATTATACAGATGCCCGTTAAACGAGAACGCAAGACGGGACGTCAAACTCCAAGAAGCGATAGAACTGTTCTAAACATCTGCCTAGCTAAATAACAAGTAAAACAATCAACGAAACTTGCTTCCATCGCTTCTGGATTTCCCGTCAGTTTATAACTATTGATACAGCGCAGAGCACGCGCGTCCTATTCCCATTTTGCGGGTAGTTTGTTCTCACAGATTTTTTATTCTCCACAATTCATGGAATACTACGTTTGAGACGTCACCTATATTGGAATAACATTTCATTATTATGCCAATATCAACAAATCATTAACTATTTGATTAAGTAATTTTCGCGGAATTCTGAAAACAGTTTTTTATTTGACATCAAGATTATGAAGGAGTGGATTGTTGAAGTATTTCACGAATAATTTGGATAAATCAAGCAATATTCTCAGACGAGAAACGTTGAATAATGTCGCCAACTTCTACTGGGATTGCGGTTTTACTTGGAATTCTCCATGTGTGCTCAGGTAGGCAACTGATCATTCCCAGGATGCTTTGTATTTGGACAGGTCACTTGGGTCGGACATTTGGTATGAATATAAAATGAATATTATTTAATTGAATGGCACAACTAATGTTACTGCATAATCTATCCATTATAGGCCATATTGTATGATAATAAATTGTACCAACCCTTGTTGGTAAGAAAAATATCCTAGGTCTATCATTTTTCTATAGCAAATCAATGATGAAAGTGTGAAACAGAACTGTAAACCTAAACATTTAAAATCAGTGTTGGGGCAAAATGTTTTTGTTTTTTTTCTTTACTGGCAAGGGGTGTAGACAGCACGTTGTTTCGTTTTCGTTTTGCCAGGCTATATAATGTGAAATCAGCCTACACATTTTAAAATCAGAAGAAAATTCAGGAATGAATAGGCTATGAATGAATCTACAGAAGTGGCAATTAAATACACTTCAAACAACAAGAGCTTCAGATGGTAGTTTCTGTAGTCCCTGTTCTTATTTCTCTTTAAGACCAAACTAAATCATACAACAACATGCACAGTGCTGATAGGCCTACATGCCTACATCTCTTGGCATGAACAGCATAATCAATCAAATACAATAAACATGTATTGGTCACATACGCGTTCCTCGCTCCAACAGTGCAGTGATATCTAACCATTAAAAATCACCCCCTACTGAAGAGTACATCAGGTTCCACAGTGCTGGTGACACTGCAAACTGTCTGCAGCTCTTGTCTACAAACAGTCGACTTTCAGGGCTGGATGAGAGGTCGGACTAGCTTTCTAACCCTGAACGGACTGAACCGTGTGCAGTATGCAGACCTATCACAGTGATTCCTGTGGGAGGCCCTCATCACTCAGACAGACGTTGGTGGACCTTGTGGAGGTTGGGGTGCAGTGTTTGTCCTGACGATAGCCTGTGGTGTTCACTAGTTACCACACCCACAAAGTCAAAATTGTCTGTATCTGAAAAATTCCTTGAAAACAAAAAAACGCTTTTTGAAGATTAAGGTTAGGCATAAGGTTAGCACTGTGACAAAGTCCTGTACTGAAGGTAAGGGTTAAGGTTAGGATTAAGTGTAAAATCCCATTTTAAGAAGGGAAAATATAGGAATTGACGGGCTTTATGACTTTGTGGCTGTGGTAACTAGTGTCGTACTTACACCAGCTCATTTCTGTTATGTTTGGACATGATACTGATGGGTGGCCAGTTTTACATTCTGTCTTATAACTACTCCTATTCTGTTGCAACTACTGTGTAGCTTTGTGTGGTGCTGTAGGAACTTGTTCTACTTGTCTAAATGAAAATGCCTATATACAATGTGGCATTCATTTCATCCATACACCATTTTGCTGGTGGCATTTTGAAATCAAAGACATTGTTCCGCAATCCATAACTCCGATATAATACTTGTTTTATTCTATTGGCTGCTGTTTGGTTTGTGTCTCGTCAGACTTTCTCATTGTGTTGCTTTAGCAAAGGAGTGATCTCAGGAGCAGTTGTGACATAACAGCCACACAACACTGCTGGCTGGACTTTCCAGGTCAGTACCTCATACACATCCCAGAGTGAGGTACACTACATGACCAAAATGTGGATGTGGAGACCTGCTCGTCGAAACATCTCATTCCAAAATCATGGGCATTAATATGAGGTTTGTCCCACCCTTTGATGCTATAACAGCCTCCACTCTTCTGGGAAGGATTTCTACTAGATATTGGAACATTGCTGCTGGGACTTGCTTCCATTCAGCCACTAGAACACTGGACACTGATGTTGGGTGAATAGGCTTGGCTCGCAGTCAGCATTCCCATTCATCCCAAAGGTGTTCGATGGGGTTGAGGTCAGGGCTCTGTGCAGGCCAGTCAAGTTCTTTCACACCAATCTCGAGAAACCATTTCTGTATGGACCTCGCATTGTGCACAGGGATGTTGTCATGTGGAACCTGGAAAGGGCCTTCCCCAAACAGTTGCCAAAAGTTGGAAGCACAGAATTGTCTAGAATGTTATTATATGCTGTAGCGTTAATATTTTCCTTCACTGGAACTAAGGGGCCCGAACCAGGTAAAACAGCCCCAGACCATTGTTCCTCATCCACCAAACTTTACAGTTGGCACTATGCATTCGGGAAGGTAGTGGTCTCCTGACATCCGCCTAACCCAGATTCGTTCGTTGTACTGGCAGATGGTGATGCGTGAATCATCACACCAGAGAACACATTTCCAGTGCTCCATAGTCCAACTGTGGCAAGCTTTACACCACTCCAGCCGACGCTTGGCATTGCACATGGTGAGCTTATGCTTGTGTGCGTCTGCTCAGCCATGGAAACCCATTTCATGAAGCTCCAGACTAACAGTTATTGTGCTGATGCTGCTTCCAAAGGCAGTTTGGAACTCAGTAGTGAGTGTTGCAAAGGAGGACATATGGCGGTCCCGTTCTGTGAGATTGTGTGGCCTACCACTTTGCAGCTGAGCCGTTGTTGCTCCTAGATGTTTCCACGTCACAATAACAACACTTACAGTTGACCGGGGCAGCTCTAGCAGGGCAGATGAACTGACTTGTTGGAAAGGTGGCATCCTATGACGTTGTCACTTTGAAAGTCACTCTTCAGTATGGGCCAATCTACTGCCAATGTTTGTCTATGGAGATTGCATGGCTGTCAGCAATGTGTGTAGCTGAAAAAGCCGAATCCACACATTTTGATGGTGTGTCCACATACTATTGGCCATGTAGTGTATTTTGATGGTGTGTCCACATACTATTGGCCATGTAGTGTATTTTGATGGTGTGTCCACATACTACTGGCCATGTAGTGTATTTTGATGGTGTGTCCACATACTATTGGCCATGTAGTGTATTTTGATGGTGTGTCCACATACTACTGGCCATGTAGTGTATTTTGATGGTGTGTCCACATACTATTGGCCATGTAGTGTATTTTGATGGTGTGTCCACATACTATTGGCCATGTAGTGTATTGTTGATTATATGCTGATGGTGTGTCCACATACTATTGGCCATGTAGTGTATTTTGATGGTGTGGGGCCACATACTACTGGCCATGTACCATTTTGATGGTGTGTCCACATACTATTGGCCATGTAGTGTATTTTGATGGTGTGTCCACATACTACTGGCCATGTAGTGTATTTTGATGGTGTGTCCACATACTATTGGCCATGTAGTGTATTTTGATGGTGTGTCCACATACTATTGGCCATGTAGTGTATTTTGATGGTGTGTCCACATACTATTGGCCATGTAGTGTATTTTGATGGTGTGTCCACATACTATTGGCCATGTAGTGTATTTTGATGGTGTGTCCACATACTACTGGCCATGTAGTGTATTTTGATGGTGTGTCCACATACTATTGGCCATGTAGTGTATTTTGATGGTGTGTCCACATACTACTGGCCATGTAGTGTATTTTGAAAGTCACTGTCCACATACTATTGGCCATGTAGTGTATTTTGATGGTGTGTCCACATACTATTGGCCATGTAGTGTATTTTGATGGTGTGTCCACATACTATTGGCCATGTAGTGTATTTTGATGGTGTGTCCACATACTACTGGCCATGTAGTGTATTTTGCTATCTCATTCTAACTGCAACATGAAGCAGTTTCACAGAATGTAAATTTGATGTCATTCCAGTTGATTCTAAACTCATGAAAGGTAGGCTACTAATGAAAGAAACAGCTATGACTTCCAGTCTCCTTTTGACTTCAGTGCATTATAGCTTCAGTTGGCCGATGTAATTACATCTAAATCTCAGGTAATTGTTTTCCAGTTTAAACCTGGCAGAATATTATAGCCTACCTGTACTTAATGGTTAGTATTCTGCCTAATATGCGTTAAAACACTTACTCTTTCAGCAGATCATGAATTTAGAAGTAAATGAAGTTTGCCTTGCAAACACAGAGGTCAATAAAACCAAGCATAATGCTCTGTGATTGAAATTCAGGGCGGTTTATGTGCGCCTCTGTCAGACTCAGTATCTGAAGAGGACATTGTCATTTCTGAGCCCGTAGGCTCAATTCTCTTGCTGATTGGTTTCCTGAATTGTATCCTTGTATTCTGTGGTGCTAAGTGAGCTGAGAGAGAGAGAGAGAGAGAGAGAGAGAGAGAGAGAGAGAGAGAGAGAGAGAGAGAGAGAGAGAGAGAGAGAGAGAGAGAGAGAGAGAGAGAGAGAGAGAGAGAGAGAGAGAGAGAGAGAGAGAGAGAGAGAGAGAGAGAGAGAGAGAGAGAGAGAGAGAGAGAGAGAGAGAGAGAGAGAGAGAGAGAGAGAGAGAGAGAGAGAGAGAGAGAGAGAGAGAGAGAGAGAGAGATGTAATCATATGTTTCCCATGCCAATAAAGCCCATTGAATTGACTTGAGAGAGGCAGAGAGAGATTGGTGGTAGAGGTGGTGGGAACTCTTGCAGGCGTCAGTCATTGGTGTGAGGAAACAGTGTACCGCTTTAACAAGAGCCTGCAGGGATAGAGGTCAGGGTTCACATTTCAGCCTCCGTGGCAATGCAGAGCAGGACTGATTCTCCTTGGGCTGCTGGGGCTGTGTCAGGAATGCTCCTGCCTGAACTAGGATCTCCCCCTCCAGACACCATGGTTTCTAATTACAGGTCACACTTGGACTGGGTTTGGAGATGTCTGTGTTATCTTGGGACGGACGGACGGACAGACACCAGACAGACAGACAGACAGACAGACAGACAGACAGACAGACAGACAGACCTATGATGTCGATATGAATCATTAACCCATTACATGTGTTCTTGTTGCTGCCAAATGAAATGAACTATGTGTGCTGGGGAAATCTGAGTCTTGTGGACATGTGTTACTCGAAAAGCCACGATTGCTGACAGTCATTATAGATTATTTGAATATCGCTGAGATATTCAACAATTTGGTCAGTTCCATGTAATTACATCTGTATTGTTTCTACATTATCATTGAACCATCTACATTACTTGCACTTTATGGTCATCATAAGGTAAGGCTTATCAGTGAGGTAGGGAGAGGGGGAGGGAATGAGAGGGGGGAAGGGAGGGGAGGGAGGGAATCTTTACCCCTCCCAGAACCTGTGATGACTTGCTGGTTGCCGTCTGGCTCTGTCAGAGATAGTAGGTTGATAACCACGTCCATCACGTGTTCCCCTGTTATCAGATGATTCATCCTGTTGCTAAACACTAAATGGCTCTTATCTGTCCTCCTATCTCAGCCTGCTATCTGTCCTCCTATCTCAGCCTGCTATCTGTCCTCAGTGTTCTCCTATCTCAGCCTGCTATCTGTCCTCCTATCTCAGCCTGCTATCTGTCCTCAGTGTTCTCCTATCTCAGCCTGCTATCTGTCCTCCTATCTCAGCCTGCTATCTGTCCTCCAATCTCAGCCTGCTATTGGTCCTCAGAGTTATCCTATCTCAGCCTGCTATCTGTCCTCCTATCTCAGCCTGCTATCTGTCCTCCTATCTCAGCCTGCTATCCGTCCTCCTATCTGTCCTCCTATCTCAGCCTATCTGTCCTCCTATCTCAGCCTGCTATCTGTCCTCCTATCTCAGCCTGCTATTGGTCCTCAGAGTTATCCTATCTCAGCCTGCTATCTGTCCTCCTATCTCAGCCTGCTATCGGTCCTCAGTGTTCTCCTATCTCAGCCTGCTATCGGTCCTCAGAGTTCTCTTATCTCAGCCTGCTATTGGTCCTCAGTGTTCTCCTATCTCAGCCTGCTATCTGTCCTCCTATCTCAGCCTGCTATCGGTCCTCAGTGTTCTCTTATCTCAGCCTGCTATCGGTCCTCAGAGTTTTCCTATTTCAGCCTGCTATTGGTCCTCAGAGTTCTCCTATCTCAGCCTGCTATCTGTCCTCCTATCTCAGCCTGCTATTGGTCCTCAGAGTTATCCTATCTCAGCCTGCTATCTGTCCCCCTATCTCAGCCTGCTATCTGTCCTCAGTGTTCTCCTATCTCAGCCTGCTATCTGTCCTCCTATCTCAGCCTGCTATCTGTCCTCAGTGTTCTCCTATCTCAGCCTGCTATCTGTCCTCCTATCTCAGCCTGCTATCTGTCCTCCAATCTCAGCCTGCTATTGGTCCTCAGAGTTATCCTATCTCAGCCTGTTATCTGTCCTCCTATCTCAGCCTGCTATCTGTCCTCCTATCTCAGCCTGCTATCGGTCCTCAGAGTTATCCTATCTCAGCCTGCTATCTGTCCTCCTATCTCAGCCTGCTATTGGTCCTCAGTGTTCTCCTATCTCAGCCTGCTATCTGTCCTCCTATCTCAGCCTGCTATCGGTCCTCAGTGTTCTCCTATCTCAGCCTGCTATCGGTCCTCAGAGTTCTCTTATCTCAGCCTGCTATTGGTCCTCAGTGTTCTCCTATCTCAGCCTGCTATCTGTCCTCCTATCTCAGCCTGCTATCGGTCCTCAGTGTTCTCTTATCTCAGCCTGCTATCGGTCCTCAGAGTTCTCCTATTTCAGCCTGCTATTGGTCCTCAGAGTTCTCCTATCTCAGCCTGCTATCTGTCCTCCTATCTCAGCCTGCTATCTGTCCTCCAATCTCAGCCTGCTATTGGTCCTCAGAGTTATCCTATCTCAGACTGCTATGTGTCCTCCTATCTCAGCCTGCTATCTGTCCTCCTGTCTCAGCCTGCTATTGGTCCTCAGAGTTATCCTATCTCAGACTGCTATGTGTCCTCCTATCTCAGCCTGCTATCTGTCCTCCTGTCTCAGCCTGCTATTGGTCCTCAGAGTTATCCTATCTCAGCCTGCTATTGGTCCTCAGAGTTATCCTATCTCAGCCTGCTATCTGTCCTCCTATCTCAGCCTGCTATCCGTCCTCCTATCTGTCCTCCTATCTCAGCCTATCTGTCCTCCTATCTCAGCCTGCTATCTGTCCTCCTATCTCAGCCTGCTATTGGTCCTCAGAGTTATCCTATCTCAGCCTGCTATCTGTCCCCCTATCTCAGCCTGCTATCTGTCCTCAGTGTTCTCCTATCTCAGCCTGCTATCTGTCCTCCTATCTCAGCCTGCTATCTGTCCTCAGTGTTCTCCTATCTCAGCCTGCTATCTGTCCTCCTATCTCAGCCTGCTATCTGTCCTCCAATCTCAGCCTGCTATTGGTCCTCAGAGTTATCCTATCTCAGCCTGCTATCTGTCCTCCTATCTCAGCCTGCTATCTGTCCTCCTATCTCAGCCTGCTATCGGTCCTCAGAGTTATCCTATCTCAGCCTGCTATCTGTCCTCCTATCTCAGCCTGCTATTGGTCATCAGAGTTATCCTATCTCAGCCTGCTATTGGTCCTCAGAGTTATCCTATCTCAGCCTGCTATCTGTCCTCCTATCTCAGCCTGCTATCTGTCCTCCTATCTCAGCCTGCTATCCGTCCTCCTATCTGTCCTCCTATCTCAGCCTATCTGTCCTCCTATCTCAGCCTGCTATCTGTCCTCCTATCTCAGCCTGCTATTGGTCCTCAGAGTTATCCTATCTCAGCCTGCTATCTGTCCTCCTATCTCAGCCTGCTATCTGTCCCCCTATCTCAGCCTGCTATCTGTCCTCCTATCTCAGCCTGCTATCTGTCCTCCTATCTCAGCCTGCTATCTGTCCTCCTATCTCAGCCTGCTATCTGTCCCCCTATCTCAGCCTGCTATCTGTCCTCCTATCTCAGCCTGCTATCTGTCCTCCTATCTCAGCCTGCTATTGGTCCTCAGAGTTATCCTATCTCAGCCTGCTATCTGTCCTCCTATCTCAGCCTGCTATTGGTCCTCAGAGTTATCCTATCTCAGCCTGCTATTGGTCCTCAGAGTTCTCCTATCTCAGCCTGCTATCGGACCTCCTATCTCAGCCTGCTATTGGTCCTCAGAGTTCTCCTATCTCAGCCTGCTATTGGTCCTCAGAGTTATCCTATCTCAGCCTGCTATCGGTCCTCCTATCTCAGCCTGCTATTGGTCCTCAGAGTTCTCCTATCTCAGCCTGCTATTGGTCCTCAGAGTTCTCCTATCTCAGCCTGCTATTGGTCCTCAGAGTTCTCCCCACCAGACCTTACTCACCTTGATGATACTGTAAACATCCTGCTGGACTGAAGGTCAAGAGCTGCACTTCCCCATTCAAAACAATAAATTGGAGTCATTTTGTACTACGCCTATATTGACTAAATGTGAAGTAACTTAGTTATTTTTCAATCAGTCATTATCAGTCAAGTTCACCGTTTCACCAGTTGACATAAGGACAGGTTTAAACCAATGCAGACATTTGTCCTCAGGTATCTATCTATATAAACTGAAGGTGCCAACTGCAACGTCCAAATTGGTATTAACAGACATGATGGACGGACTGATAGTAGATGGATCACTCCTGCTTGCTCTCCCTCTCTCCAGTTGCCTCTCCTGTGGGTTTATGTCCAGGCGTAGCCTCCCTGGTGTGTGTTTGTGTGTGTCAAGATGTTGGTAAAGCGCTGGGTAGTGAGAGTGGACCTCTATTCATCAGCCCCAGCAGCCCAGAGCAGTTGAGGTCTTGACAAATTGACTCTTTAGTGCAGATAATAAATTTACCCCAACCCCCCAACTAGTGGTATGACAGGACACAGCAGGCACCACAGCCAATTAATGAGCACCAGAGCTCAGCTCACAGGTGAACCCTGTCTCCACCTCCACTCCTCTCACATTCACATTCCTCCCTGTCTAATACCTGCAGTCATTATAGCCTCCCCCACTCTGTAACCAACACTTTCATGGACTGTCTTTGGTAAAAACTTACAGCAGTCTTTGGTGTATAAAGCCTTCTGTGGTCCTTCTGTAGCTCAGTTGGTAGAGCATGGCGCTTGTAACGCCAGGGTAGTGGGTTCGATTCCCGGGACCACCCATACGTAGAATGTATGCACACATGACTGTAAGTCGCTTTGGATAAAAGCGTCTGCTAAATGGCATATATTATTATTATATTAAGCCCCTACCCAAAGAAGTGTCCTTTTTTAATAAGGTGAAAACTGAAAATTACACTTTTGATCCAATGTCATATGAGGATACCTTTTCCACTGTTATATGAGGATACCTTTTCCACTGTTATATGAGGATACCTTTTCCACTGTTATATGAGGATACCTTTTCCACTGTTATATGAGGATACCTTTTCCACTGTTATATGAGGATACCTTTTCCACTGTTATATGAGGATACCTTTTCCACTGTTATATGAGGATACCTTTTCCACTGTTATATGAGGATACCTTTTCCACTGTTATATGAGGATACCTTTTCCACTGTTATATGAGGATACCTTTTCCACTGTTATATGAGGATACCTTTTCCACTGTTATATGAGGATACCTTTTCCACTGTTATATGAGGATACCTTTTCCAATGTCATATGAGGATACCTTTTCCACTGTTATATGAGGATACCTTTTACACTGTTATATGAGGATACCTTTTCCACTGTTATATGAGGATACCTTTTCCACTGTTATATGAGGATACCTTTTCCACTGTCATATGAGGATACCTTTTCCACTGTTATATGAGGATACCTTTTCCACTGTTATATGAGGATACCTTTTCCACTGTCATATGAGGATACCTTTTCCACTGTCATATGAGGATACCTTTTCCACTGTTATATGAGGATACCTTTTACACTGTTATATGAGGATACCTTTTACACTGTTATATGAGGATACCTTTTCCACTGTTATATGAGGATACCTTTTACACTGTTATATGAGGATACCTTTTCCACTGTTATATGAGGATACATTTTCCACTGTTATATGAGGATACCTTTTACACTGTTATATGAGGATACCTTTTCCACTGTTATATGAGGATACCTTTTCCACTGTTATATGAGGATACCTTTTCCACTGTTATATGAGGATACCTTTTCCACTGTTATATGAGGATACCTTTTCCACTGTTATATGAGGATACCTTTTCCACTGTTATATGAGGATACCTTTTCCACTGTTATATGAGGATACCTTTTCCACTGTTATATGAGGATACCTTTTCCACTGTTATATGAGGATACCTTTTCCACTGTTATATGAGGATACCTTTTCCACTGTTATATGAGGATACCTTTGCGTTTATGGGGGAGCTGAAGTAAGCATAAAGTGTGATTTATTTGATTCTAATCTGTTACAAATCAGTGAGATGACAACATCCACAGAGCTCCAAGAACCACTTTCAGACACCTAATCCCCATTAACCTAATCCTAATCCTGCACAGTTTACACCCTGAGATCCAGGATTAGTCCAACTCTGGTTTTGGCTCTATCAAACCATGCTGAGTAGTTAGCAGAGGCATCTTTAAACCATACTGAGTAGTTAGAAGAGGCATCTTTAAACCATACTGAGTAGTTAGCAGAGGCATCTTTAAACCATACTGAGTAGTTAGCAGAGGCATCTTTAAACCATACTGAGTAGTTAGCAGAGGAATCTATTAAACCATACTGAGTAGTTAGCAGAGGAATCTATTAATTAAACCATACTGAGTAGTTAGCAGAGGAATCTATCAAACCATACTGAGTAGTTAACTGAGTAGTTAGCAGGGGAATCTATCAAACCATACTGAGTAGTTAGCAGAGGAATCTATCAAACCATACTGAGTAGTTAGCAGAGGAATCGATCAAACTATACTGAGTAGTTAGCAGAGGAATTGATCAAACCATACTGAGTAGTTAGCAGAGGAATCTATCAAACCATACTGAGTAGTTAGCAGAGGAATCTATCAAACCATACTGAGTAGTTAGCAGAGGAATCTATCAAACCATACTGAGTAGTTAGCAGAGGAATGCAGGAGGACAGCCCACATGACTTGTGTACAACTCAGAAGGAGGGAGGGGTATGTCTAAATCACCAACTCACCCAAGTCATTAGTGAATGACTCGATAAACATTTCAAAGAGGTTTGAGGGAGATAAATCTGCAGTCAGTGACTCTAAATGATCTGCTTTCCCACAAATCTTCCTCCTTCAATGGGCCTAAAAGAGCTCTTTAAATGGAATAATTAGCACATCCATTTAACGCCAATAGTTTTGTAATTTGCAGATTGAGTCTGCAGCCGGACTGATAAGCACTTCTAATAGAGGACATTGAGATAGTTCAGATGATTGGAGGAAGCGGACTAACCCTCCCTGTGCCCTGGGCACCAACCCACTATCTTCATATCTGAAACCCCTGAAGAATACAACACAACCAGTTCCCAGGCCTGGCCCGGGTGAGGGTGGGGTGTGTGGAGACACTGGGTATGTACTGTATGGTCATTGGTTAAATAGTTAAAGCATCAGGGTGCATCAGGCTGTCTGTGGGGCTGAACTCAGACTTGGTCAGAGAATATATAGTTAAGCCCTGAGGAGAATAACAAGTACACAGCCCAACATGGCACTGGACTCTATAACCCCAACCCTAACCCGGTGGAGACACACTAGGATGACATTAGCATATTTACATCCCAACAACACTATGAGGACATTAACATGTTTACATCCCCAACAACACTATAAGGACATTTGCATGTTTACATCCCAAACAACACTATGAGGACATTAACATGTTTACATCCCCAACAACACTATGAGATCATTAACATGTTTACATCCCAACAACACTATGAGGACATTAACATGTTTACATCCCAACAACACTATGAGGACATTAACATGTTTACATCCCAACAACACTATGAGGACATTAACATGTTTACATCCCAAACAACACTATGAGGACATTAACATGTTTACATCCCAAACAACACTATGAGGACATTAACATGTTTACATCCCAACAACACTATGAGGACATTAACATGTTTACATCCCAACAACACTATGAGGACATTAACATGTTTACATCCCCAACAACACTATGAGATCATTAACATGTTTACATCCCAAACAACACTATGAGGACATTAACATGTTTACATCCCAACAACACTATGAGGACATTAACATGTTTACATCCCAAACAACACTATGAGGACATTAACATGTTTACATCCCAAATAACACTATGAGGACATTAACATGTTTACATCCCAAACAACACTATGAGGACATTAACATGTTTACATCCCAACAACACTATGAGGACATTAACATGTTTACATCCCAACAACACTATGAGGACATTAACATGTTTACATCCCAACAACACTATGAGGACATTAACATGTTTACATCCCAAACAACACTATGAGGACATTAACATGTTTACATCCCAAACAACACTATGAGGACATTAACATGTTTACATCCCAACAACACTATGAGGACATTAACATGTTTACATCCCAACAACACTATGAGGACATTAACATGTTTACATCCCAAACAACACTATGAGGACATTAACATGTTTACATCCCAAATAACACTATGAGGACATTAGCATGTTTACATCCCAACAACACTATGAGGACATTAACATGTTTACATCCCCAACAACACTATGAGGACATTAACATGTTTACATCCCAACAACACTATAAGGACATTAAAATGTTTACATCCCAAACAACACTATGAGGACATTAACATGTTTACATCCCAACAACACTATAAGGACATTAACATGTTTACATCCCAATAACACTATGAGGACATTAACATGTTTACATCCCAATAACACTATGAGGACATTAACATGTTTACATCCCAATAACACTATGAGGACATTAACATGTTTACATCCCAAATAACACTATGAGGACATTAACATGTTTACATCCCAACAACACTATGAGGACATTAACATGTTTACATCCCAATAACACTATGAGGACATTAACATGTTTACATCCCAAATAACACTATGAGGACATTAACATGTTTACATCCCAACAACACTATGAGGACATTAACATGTTTACATCCCCAACAACACTGTGAGGACATTAACATGTTTACATCCCAACAACACTATGAGGACATTAACATGTTTACATCCCAATAACACTATGAGGACATTAACATGTTTACATCCCAACAACACTATGAGGACATTAACATGTTTACATCCCAACAACACTATGAGGACATTAACATGTTTACATCCCCAACAACACTGTGAGGACATTAACATGTTTACATCCCAACAACACTATGAGGACATTAACATGTTTACATCCCAACAACACTATGAGGACATTAACATGTTTACATCCCAACAACACTATGAGGACATTAACATGTTTACATCCCAACAACACTATGAGGACATTAACATGTTTACATCCCAACAACACTATGAGGACATTAACATGTTTACATCCCAACAACACTATGAGGACATTAACATGTTTACATCCCAATCCCAACACTATGAGGACATTAACATGTTTACATCCCAACAACACTATGAGGACATTAACATGTTTACATCCCAACAACACTATGAGGACATTAACATGTTTACATCCCAACAACACTATGAGGACATTAACATGTTTACATCCCAACAACACTATGAGGACATTAACATGTTTACATCCCAATAACACTATGAGGACATTAACATGTTTACATCCCAATAACACTATGAGGACATTAACATGTTTACATCCCAACAACACTATGAGGACATTAACATGTTTACATCCCAACAACACTATGAGGACATTAACATGTTTACATCCCAACAACACTATGAGGACATTAACATGTTTACATCCCAACAACACTATGAGGACATTAACATGTTTACATCCCAACAACACTATGAGGACATTAACATGTTTACATCCCAATAACACTATGAGGACATTAACATGTTTACATCCCAATAACACTATGAGGACATTAACATGTTTACATCCCAACAACACTATGAGGACATTAACATGTTTACATCCCAACAACACTATGAGGACATTAACATGTTTACATCCCAATAACACTATGAGGACATTAACATGTTTACATCCCAACAACACTATGAGGACATTAACATGTTTACATCCCAACAACACTATGAGGACATTAACATGTTTACATCCCAACAACACTATGAGGACATTAACATGTTTACATCCCAACAACACTATGAGGACATTAACATGTTTACATCCCAATAACACTATGAGGACATTAACATGTTTACATCCCAATAACACTATGAGGACATTAACATGTTTACATCCCAACAACACTATGAGGACATTAACATGTTTACATCCCCAACAACACTATGAGGACATTAACATGTTTACATCCCCAACATTAACATTAACATGTTGTGATGAGAAGGTCTCCTCTATAAAATACAACCATAAAGACTGTGATGAGAAGGTCTCCTCTATAAAATACAACCATAAAGACTGTGATGACAAGGTCTCCTCTATAAAATACACCTATAAAAGGCTGTGATGAGAAGGTCTCCTCTATAAAACACACCTATAAAAGGCTGTGATGAGAAGGTCTCCTCTATAAAATACACCTATAAAAGGCTGTGATGAGAAGGTCTCCTCTATAAAATACACCTATAAAAGGCTGTGATGAGAAGGTCTCCTCTATAAAATACACCTATAAAAGGCTGTGATGAGAAGGTCTCCTCTATAAAATACACCTATAAAAGACTGTGATGAGAAGGTCTCCTATATAAAATACACCTATAAAAGACTGTGATGAGAAGGTCTCCTATATAAAATACACCTATAAAAGACTGTGATGAGAAGGTCTCCTCTATAAAATACACCTATAAAAGACTGTGATGAGAAGGTCTCCTATATAAAATACACCTATAAAAGGCTGTGATGAGAAGGTCTCCTCTATAAAATACACCTATAAAAGGCTGTGATGAGAAGGTCTCCTATATAGTATACAACCATAAAGGCTGTGATGAGAAGGTCTCCTCTATAAAATACACCTATAAAAGGCTGTGATGAGAAGGTCTCCTCTATAAAATACACCTATAAAAGGCTGTGATGAGAAGGTCCTTCCTCTATAAAATATACCTATAAAAGGCTGTGATGAGAAGGTCCTTCCTCTATAAATTCCACCTATAAAAGGCTGTGATAAGAAGGTCTCCTCTATAAAATACAACCATAAAGGCTGTGATGAGAAGGTCTCATCTATAAAATACACCTATAAAAGGCTGTGATGAGAAGGTCTCCTCTATAAAATACACCTATAAAAGGCTGTGATGAGAAGGTCTCCTCTATAAAATACACCTATAAAAGGCTGTGATGAGAAGGTCCTTCCTCTATAAAATACACCTATAAAAGGCTGTGATGAGAAGGTCCTTCCTCTATAAAATACACCTATAAAAGGCTGTGATGAGAAGGTCTCCTCTATAAAATACAACCATAAAGGCTGTGATGAGAAGGTCCTTCCTCTATAAAATACACCTAGAAAAGGCTGTGATGAGAAGGTCTCCTCTATAAAATACAACTATAAAGACTGTGATGAGAAGGTCTCCTCTATAAAATACACCATAAAGGCTGTGATGAGGTCTCCTCTATAAAATACACATATGAAAGGCTGTGATGAGAAGGTCTCCTCTATAAAACACACCTATAAAAGACTGTGATGAGAAGGTCTCCTCTATAAAATACACCTATAAAAGGCTGTGATGACAAGGTCTCCTCTATAAAATACACCTATAAAAGGCCGTGATGAGAAGGTCTCCTCTATAAAATACACCATAAAGGCTGTGATGAGAAGGTCTCCTCTATAAAATACACCATAAAGGCTGTGATGAGAAGGTCTCCTCTATAAAATACACCTATAAAAGACTGTGATGAGAAGGTCTCCTCTATAAAATACACCTATAAAAGGCTGTGATGAGAAGGTCTCCTCTATAAAATACACCTATAAAAGGCTGTGATGAGAAGGTCTCCTCTATAAAATACAACCATAAAGGCTGTGATGAGAAGGTCCTTCCTCTATAAAATACACCTAGAAAAGGCTGTGATGAGAAGGTCTCCTCTATAAAATACAACTATAAAGACTGTGATGAGAAGGTCTCCTCTATAAAATACACCATAAAGGCTGTGATGAGGTCTCCTCTATAAAATACACATATGAAAGGCTGTGATGAGAAGGTCTCCTCTATAAAACACACCTATAAAAGACTGTGATGAGAAGGTCTCCTCTATAAAATACACCTATAAAAGGCTGTGATGACAAGGTCTCCTCTATAAAATACACCTATAAAAGGCCGTGATGAGAAGGTCTCCTCTATAAAATACACCTATAAAAGGCTGTGATGAGAAGGTCTCCTCTATAAAATACACCTATAAAAGGCCGTGATGAGAAGGTCTCCTCTATAAAATACACCTATAAAGACTGTGATGAGAAGGTCTCCTCTATAAAATACACCTATAAAAGGCCGTGATGACAAGGTCTCCTCTATAAAATACACCTATAAAAGGCCGTGATGAGAAGGTCTCCTCTATAAAATACACCATAAAGGCTGTGATGAGAAGGTCTCCTCTATAAAATACACCATAAAGGCTGTGATGAGAAGGTCTCCTCTATAAAATACACATATGAAAGGCTGTGATGAGAAGGTCTCCTCTATAAAATACACCTATAAAAGGCTGTGATGAGAAGGTCTCCTCTATAAAATACACCTATAAAAGGTTGTGATGAGAAGGTCTCCTATATAAAATACACCTATAAAAGGCTGTGATGAGAAGGTATCCTCTATAAAATACACCTATAAAAGGTTGTGATGAGAAGGTCTCCTCTATAAAATACACCTATAAAAGGTTGTGATGAGAGGGTCATTCTGAACCAATATATATGTGTCAGTCACTATGGTTCATGTTTATAAAATAATTACAATGAAATCAAGCCTCCTCCATTTGACCTGCGTGTGAAATTGATAGATGATGTGTCTACACTGGATGAATGGTGTTGGCTGTCTCACTTGGCCTTTGGCATGTCTAACATGTAGATCTCTCTGAACCTTTAGCCCAGAAGTATGGGATTACTTAGCAATGAATAACCCAGGCATCACGTGGGAAACATACTGTTGGATATGATAAAACGTGTAGCCACAACAAGATGTCTCACCGCATGTTGTTACGACACATTTCTCTCCAGCAGTTCTCCTGAACACAGTAGTGTTTGTTCCGTTCTACAGTGTGATTTCCTCACCATTCCATTGGTGTAAAGTGGGTTGTTCACTCAGCAGGAGAAAAATAGAGCGAGAGATGGAGGGAGAGTATACAGCTTTCCTTTCTCCCTCTTCTCTCACCCCCATCCCCCCTTTTTGTTTTGGCCCAGTTTTTGAAGACTTGCCTTTTTAGTGGCTGGTCAGCAGAGAGGCTTTGACAGATAGAGCAGGTCGACGTGCAGAAAGGGACTGGGATGGGGAGGCAGCATTGTGTCGCCTCAACAGGGTGAGGAGGGGAGGGGATATTACTGAAGGACTGAGGGATGGAGGGGAGTGGAGGGGGGGTGGTACACAAAGGCTGCCCCCGGGTGTGGAAGGAAGTGGGACAGAAGGGTGGGAGTTTGAGGGGGAGTAGAACGACGCAGTCTCAAATGTACGTGACAGTAGCTCAGGGACTGTTCATGGTCTGACTCTCCTTGTTCACAGTGTACAGTACGTTGTTTCCCCACAGCCTCATGGACAATGTGCTGAGTAGAGACTCCATGGTAAAAGCAGGGTTAGTTATTTTTAGTTGTTTGAAGGTGGCCATATGGTAGCAGAGGAGACTGGGATTAGAACTGCTGAGTAAATGGGAGAAAGGCTGGGTCTGTGGTGGTGGTCTGGCCAGGCAGCCCAACCTTGGTGGATCTAAATTCTGCCTGCTCAGGTACCAACTCCCTGAAGTCCAACCAACCCATGCAGCTTTTGTTGTGATGAAGAAGCTGTGCTACCATGGGGTGATGTGCCCTAACAAAAACCTCAGACCTCCTTCTCTTTCATTTCCTTCACTGGGGAGACTGAAAGGTGGCATTGAATGAAGCCTTCTCTCTCTCCCCCTCTCGTTCTCCACGTCTTCCTCCTGAGATCAGCCTGCCTCCTTGCCTTGGTGACCATTCTCTCCCCCCTCTCGTTCTCCACGTCTCCCTCCTGAGATCAGCCTGCCTCCTTGCCTTGGTGACCATTCTCTCCCCCTCTCGTTCTCCACGTCTCCCTCCTGAGATCAGCGTGCCTTCTTGCCTTGGTGACCATTCTCTCTCCCCCTCTCGTTCTCCACGTCTCCCTCCTGAGATCAGCCTGCCTTCTTGCCTTGGTGACCATTCTCTCTCCCCCTCTCGTTCTCCACGTCTCCCTCCTGAGATCAGCCTGCCTTCTTGCCTTGGTGACCATTCTCTCTCCCCTCTCGTTCTCCACGTCTCCCTCCTGAGATCAGCGTGCCTTCTTGCCTTGGTGACCATTCTCTCTCCCCCTCTCGTTCTCCACGTCTCCCTCCTGAGATCAGCGTGCCTTCTTGCCTTGGTGACCATTCTCTCTCCCCCTCTCGTTCTCCACGTCTCCCTCCTGAGATCAGCGTGCCTTCTTGCCTTGGTGACCATTCTCTCTCCCCCTCTCGTTCTCCACGTCTCCCTCCTGAGATCAGCGTGCCTTCTTGCCTTGGTGACCATTCTCTCTCCCCCTCTCGTTCTCCACGTCTCCCTCCTGAGATCAGCGTGCCTTCTTGCCTTGGTGACCATTCTCTCTCCCCCTCTCGTTCTCCACGTCTCCCTCCTGAGATCAGCGTGCCTTCTTGCCTTGGTGACCATTCTCTCTCCCCCTCTCGTTCTCCACGTCTCCCTCCTGAGATCAGCCTGCCTCCTTGCCTTGGTGACCATTCTCTCTCCCCCTCTCGTTCTCCACGTCTTCCTCCTGAGATCAGCCTGCCTCCTTGCCTTGGTGACCATTCTCTCTCCCCTCTCGTTCTCCACTTCTCCCTCCTGAGATCAGCCTGCCTCCTTGCCTTGGTGACCATTCTCTCTCCCCTCTCGTTCTCCACTTCTCCCTCCTGAGATCAGCCTGCCTCCTTGCCTTGGTGACCATTCTCTCTCCCCTCTCGTTCTCCACGTCTCCCTCCTGAGATCAGCCTGCCTCCTTGCCTTGGTGACCATTCTCTCTCCCCTCTCGTTCTCCACGTCTCCCTCCTGAGATCAGCCTGCCTCCTTGCCTTGGTGACCATTCTCTCTCCCCCTCTCGTTCTCCACGTCTCCCTCCTGAGATCAGCGTGCCTTCTTGCCTTGGTGACCATTCTCTCTCCCCCTCTCGTTCTCCACGTCTCCCTCCTGAGATCAGCGTGCCTTCTTGCCTTGGTGACCATTCTCTCTCCCCCTCTCGTTCTCCACGCTCCCTCCTGAGATCAGCGTGCCTTCTTGCCTTGGTGACCATTCTCTCTCCCCCTCTCGTTCTCCACGTCTCCCTCCTGAGATCAGCGTGCCTTCTTGCCTTGGTGACCATTCTCTCTCCCCCTCTCGTTCTCCACGTCTCCCTCCTGAGATCAGCGTGCCTTCTTGCCTTGGTGACCATTCTCTCTCCCCCTCTCGTTCTCCACGTCTCCCTCCTGAGATCAGCGTGCCTTCTTGCCTTGGTGACCATTCTCCTGCCCCCTCGCTGGATGGCTTGGATACACTTTTGAAATGCTAAAACGTCTCTTTGGTTATGTCTGTCAGGGAAAAACACCAGAAAGAGATTGAGTAGAAGAGATTCAATTAGCAGTAAAAAGAGAGGCCACTAATTAGTTGATTTATACTCATGGACCCCCTCCCCCTTACAAACTTGCCTTCTCAGACCATCCTCCATTGAGCCTTCTCCAACCTTTAAATGCATTTTCTATATCTAATTTGTCTAGTAAAGTGTTCCAGCTTCTCTTCCTCTACTTCCTGAAGGGATGTTATTAAGTAGACAGCCTACTTTTATAGTGCATATCTGTGTCACCAGTTCAAATCCAACTTTTCCCAAGCAGTTCCCTGGGAGCTTATTCTGTCGATAGAGAGAGAGGAAGAGAGAGAAAGAGAGAGAGAGAGACTAGCTAGAAAGCATCATTAACCACAAGGTGACCTTGAAATGTACCACTACAGACCTGCTATTGGACGAGCTCCCACCTTACAGCAGTAACCATGGCGATGACACCTCAAACAAATGGGTGAATTCGAACATGTAAGCCTAAGCATCTTGAACATTATTTTTGAATAAAAGGGCTAAGATAACGTCCAATGCTAAATCACACTGTTATCTCTGCTCAGAGCAGCAGACAGACACATAACCATTCACGTCTCCAGCCACAGGCAACAAACAGCCTGATACATTTACCCCATTACAGCTTCAGGATTTTCACATTTTCAAAGACCTTTTTTTGAACCGCATCTACCACTATTTACTCCTTCTGAAAGACCTGTGATGCTGGTTATCACTCATCACTGTCACCCCACCCAGTCTCCCTGAGCTGCACTAGGACGGCCTCCCCTCTGCACACTGAGCCCAGAGCTGCAGATATCAAAGCCCTAATTGAATAATGATTCAGCATTTGGTGGCAACGAGCCAGGTTCTTCATGCCTTAAGCACTAAATTGCTTTTACGCTCTGTTTTTTTGTGTGTTTTACCGTATCTGAACTAGCTTGGCTCAATATAGGAAATGTGTAGCTGAGTTCTAGAATCTTTCATCCCCTGCTGTAGATCTGGCCTCCGGTAGCTACATTAGACTAAGCAGAGCTTCTGGCCCAGTATGGCTACAGTAGAACTATTCTGTCCTAGATCCTAGCATGGCTACAGTATAACTATTCTGTCCTAGATCCCAGAATGGCTACAGTATAACTATTCTGTCCTAGATCCCAGTATGGCTACAGTATAACTATTCTGTCCTAGATCCCAGCATGGCTACAGTATAACTATTCTGTCCTAGATCCCTAGCATGGCTACAGTGAACTATTCTGTCCTAGATCCCAGCATGGCTACAGTATAACTATTCTGTCCTAGATCCCAGCATGGCTACAGTAGAACTATTCTGTCCTAGATCCCAGCATGGCTACAGTATAACTATTCTGTCCTAGATCCTAGCATGGCTACAGTGAACTATTCTGTCCTAGATCCCAGCATGGCTACAGTATAACTATTCTGTCCTAGATCCCAGCATGGCTACAGTAGAACTATTCTGTCCTAGATCCCAGCATGGCTACAGTGGACTATTCTGTCCTAGATCCCAGCATGGCTACAGTGGACTATTCTGTCTTAGATCCCAGCATGGCTACAGTGAACTATTCTGTCCTAGATCCCAGCATGGCTACAGTAGAACTATTCTGTCCTAGATCCCAGCATGGCTACAGTGGACTATTCTGTCCTAGATCCCAGCATGGCTACAGTGGACTATTCTGTCCTAGATCCCAGCATGGCTACAGTGAACTATTCTGTCCTAGATCCCAGCAAGGCTACAGTATAACTATTCTGTCCTAGATCCCAGCATGGCTACAGTGAACTATTCTGTCCTAGATCCCAGCATGGCTACAGTGGACCATTCTGTCCTAGATCCCAGCATGGCTACAGTGAACTATTCTGTCCTAGATCCCAGCAAGGCTACAGTAGAACTATTCTGTCCTAGATCCCAGCATGGCTACAGTATAACTGTAACCACTATCAGTGAGGGTTGGAGTTTAAATCTACAGGAGGTTAGCTGTCCAGGAACAGGGTTGAAATTAAACCTACAGGAGGGTAGCTGTCCAGGAACAGGGTTGAAGTTAAACCTACAGGAGGGTAGCTCTCCGGGAACAGGGTTAAAGTTAAACCTACAAGAGGGTAGCTCTCCGGGAACAGGGTTGGAGTTTAAATCTACAGAAGAGTAGCTCTCCAGGAACAGGGTTGGGGGTTAAACCTACAGGAGGGTAGCTCTCCAGGAACAGGGATTGAGTTTTAACCTACAGGGGGGTAGCTCTCCAGGAACAGGGCTGGAGTTTAAACCTACAGGAGGGTACCTCTCCAGGAACAGGGATGGGGTTTAAACCTACAGGAGGGTAGCTCTCCAGGAACAGGGATGGGGTTTAAACCTACAGGAGGGTAGCTCTCCAGGAACAGGGCTGGAGTTTAAACCTACAGGAGGGTAGCTCTCCAGGAACAGGGCTGGAGTTTAAACCTACAGGAGGGTACCTCTCCAGGAACAGGGCTGGAGTTTAAACCTACAGGAGGGTAGCTCTCCAGGAACAGGGCTGGAGTTTAAACCTACAGGAGGGTAGCTCTCCAGGAACAGGGATGGGGTTTAAACCTACAGGAGGGTAGCTCTCCAGGAACAGGGATGGAGCCCCTTTATTTAGAGCATGTTAGAATTGGAGCAGTGGCTTCTTCCTTGCTAAGCGGCCTTTCAGGTTATGTCAATATAGGATTAGTTTTACTGTGGATATAGAAACTACATGTTTCCTCCAGCATCTTCACAAGGTCATTTGCTGATGTTCTGGGATTGATTTGCACTTTTCGCACCAAAGTACGTTCATCTCTAGGAGACAGAACGCATCTCCTTCCTGAGCGGTATGATGGCTGCGTGGTCCCATGGTGTTTATACTTGCTTACTATTGTTTGTACAGATGAACGTGGTACCTTCAGGCTGGATGAACCAGACGTGTGGAGGTCTACACTTTGTTTCTGATGTCTTGGCTGATTTCTTTTGATTGTCCCATTATATCAAGCAAAGAGGCACTGAGTTTGAAGGTAGGCCTTGAAATACATCCACAGGTACACCTCCAATTGACTCAAATGATGTCCATTAGCCTGTCAGAAGCTTCTAAAGCCATGACATCATTTTCTGGAATTGTCCAAGCTGTTTAAAGGCACAGTTGACTTAGTGTATGTAAACTTCTGACCCACTGGAATTGTGATACAGCGAATTATAAGTGAAAAAATCTGTATGTCAACATAAAAAATGACTTGTGTCATGCACAAAGTAGATGTGCTAACCAACTTGCCAAAACTATAGTTTGTTAACAAGATATGTCCGACTTCAACTGTACATGATAGGTCATTTTCCCATTTGTAGCCTGTTGGCGTCCTACTTGATAGCTGGACAGGACTGGATAGTTAGTATAGTGAGTGTTATGAAGTCGACTGGTTCAGGAGCAGTCAGTCATCAGGAACAGGAAATGTATTTTAATGCCAGACTAGGCACACTCTCACTGCTGCGGATGTCTGAAAAAGGCCTCTTGGCAGAATTTCCCCGTCATAAATTTGGACAAAATATTTACTGTGCATCACAAGGCAAGCCTTACGTCCTGGTTTAGTTTTTCCAGACCAGGTTTTTTAGTGTTTTTGGGTGTTTTTTAATTCCACTCTGCTGGACTCTGGTCCTGCCCCACTCAACAGACCCATACTGGTGTGTCTGAGACTTTGCCACAGGAGTTGTGGTTCCTCAGAGACTCTTACTACTGAGCCACATTTAGTTACCATAAATAATACCCACATCTCCATTCCACCATGCACACATGCACAAAAGCACGCCCACGTCACCCACACACATGCACAAACGCACGCCCACGTCACCCACACACATGCACAAACGCACGCCCACGTCGCCCACACACATGCACACCCTCACACTATCACACTGTTATGCTATTGTGATTTTTACACCTTAAAACCTTTTGGCATCAACGGAGATGTGTTTGGATTCTTCACTCAGACAGTACCGTTGAACCCTTGACCAAACACTGTCGCTGAAATTCCTCCTCAACACCCAGCTGTCCAGAGATTTGTTTAAGAATGTGTTTGGCTGAACATTTAGAATAGCTAGGAGTTGTTAAGGTCATCAGCTCAGCAGACAAATACTGAAACATAACACGGCTCTAAACAGTTGAACGTATCTATCTCTGCCATCTCCTAAATAACATTTAAAAAGCATTAGGTGTTTTCTGCTCCTGCCTCCCTGACTCTCTGGCAGCCCTTCAGATCTTTCTCTTGTTCTTGGCTCTCTGGCAGCCCTTCAGAGCATTCTCTTGTTCTTGGCTTTCTGGCAGCCCTTCAGAGCATTCTCTTGTTCTTGGCTTTCTGGCAGCCCTTCAGAGTTTTCACTTGTTCTTGGCTCTCTGGCAGATCTTCAGAGTTTTCTCTTGTTCTTGGCTCTCTGGCAGCCCTTCAGAGCTTTCTCTTGTTCTTGGCTCTCTGGCAGCCCTTCAGAGCTTTCTCTTGTACCTTGGCTCTCTGGCAGCCCTTCAGAGCTTTCTCTTGTTCTTGGCTCTCTGGCAGCCCTTCAGAGCTTTCTCTTGTTCTTGGCTCTCTGGCAGCCCTTCAGAGCTTTCTCTTGTACCTTGGCTCTCTGGCAGCCCTTCAGAGCTTTCTCTTGTTCTTGGCTCTCTGGCAGCCCTTCAGAGCTTTCTCTTGTTCGTGGCTCTCTGGCAGCCCTTCAGAGTTTTCTCTTGTTCTTGGCTCTCTGGCAGCCCTTCAGAGTTTTCTCTTGTTATTGGCTCTCTGGCAGCCCTTCAGAGCTTTCTCTTGGTCTTGGCTCTCTGGCAGCCCTTCAGAACTTTCTCTTGTTCTTGGCTCTCTGGCAGCCCTTCAGAGCTTTCTCTTGTTCTTAGCTCTCTGGCAGCCCTTCAGCTTTCTCTTGTTTTTGGCTCTCTGGCAGCCCTTCAGAGCTTTATCTTGTTCTTGGCTCTCTGGCAGCCCTTCAGAGCTTTCTCTTGTTCTTGGCTCTCTGGCAGACCTTCAAAGCATTCTCTTGTACCTTGGCTCTCTGGCAGACCTTCAAAGCATTCTCTTGTACCTTGGCTCTCTGGCAGACCTTCAAAGCATTCTCTTGTTCTTGGCTCTCTGGCAGACCTTCAAAGCATTCTCTTGTACCTTGGCTCTCTGGCAGACCTTCAAAGCATTCTCTTGTTCTTGGCTCTCTGGCAGACCTTCAAAGCATTCTCTTGTACCTTGGCTCTCTGGCAGACCTTCAAAGCTTTCTCTTGTTCTTGGCTCTCTGGCAGATCTTCAGAGCTTCTCTTGTTCTTGGCTCTCTGCCCAAGTGCCATACTCTCTGTGGCAGGGCTGTGCCAGTTGAGTGTACTACTGGTCATTCCTGTCCCCCTCCTCACCTCTCCCTCCCCCCCTTCATGTCCCCTCAGCCCCCCCCCAGAAATACTGCAGTGAGGGAGGCATGTGTGTGACCTTGGGAAGAGGGACAGCACCACTACTGTCAGAGAGCGATATAGCATAACCTGAACCAGCTACTGTACTCTACTGTATTTTCTAGCAGTTAAGAGAGTTAGGCCAGTAACCGAAAGGTCGTTGGTTCAAATCTTTGAGCTGACTAGGTAAAAAAATCTGTTGACGTGCGCTTGAGCAAGGCACTTAACCCTAATTGCTCATGTAAGTTGCTATGGATAGCGTCTGCTAAATTACTCAAATGTATTTTTTAAATTTGAAATAAGCCCTCTTCACTTTTACAGTGAGCTCACATAGCCTATGGCCAGAAACTACCGGGTGAAATTTGCTGATCTCTAAAATAATGTTTAGTTCTTGTCCATTTGTTAAAACAGTCCTATGAATGTTCCTTTTGGGACTATTCTTTCTCTATCCACCAGTACATGAGAGCAGAATTCAGTGGAGAGAGCATTACCGTTTCCATCCCCTGTTGGGAAGTAAATGTTCCAACATATTCAATGACCCTGTGGAACCTCTCCTGACACTCTGGCGGTGCTGCTTTGATGTATCATTGACATTACACTGGCCAAACATCATAAAAATGGTCTGTGTCACAAAACAAAAACAAGAGGTAATTTATTTTATTCTCTCGTCCTGCTCTTACCCGAATCCCAGTCATAGAGGAGTTAGGTCTGACTGTACTACTGGGGTTCTGTTCAGTCATAGAGGAGTTAGGTCTGACTCTGTGATACTGGGGTTCTGTTCAGTCATAGAGGAGTTAGGTCTGACTGTACTACTGGGGTTCTGTTCAGTCATAGAGGAGTTAGGTCTGACTCTGTGATACTGGGGTTCTGTTCAGTCATAGAGGAGTTAGGTCTGACTGTCATAGAGGAGTTAGGTCTACTGGGGTTCTGTTCAGTCATAGAGGAGTTAGGTCTGACTGTACTACTGGGGTTCTGTTCAGTCATAGAGGAGTTAGGTCTGACTGTACTACTGGGGTTCTGGGGTTCTGTTCAGTCATAGAGGAGTTAGGTCTGACTGTACTACTGGGGTTCTGTTCAGTCATAGAGGAGTCATAGTCTGACTGTACTACTGGGGTTCTGTTCAGTCATAGAGGAGTTAGGTCTGACTGTACTACTGGGGTTCTGTTCAGTCATAGAGGAGTTAGGTCTGAATGTACTACTGGGGTTCTGTTCAGTCATAGAGGAGTTAGGTCTGACTGTACTACTGGGGTTCTGTTCAGTCATAGAGGAGTTAGGTCTGACTGTACTACTGGGGTTCTGTTCAGTCATAGAGGAGTTAGGTCTGACTGTACTACTGGGGTTCTGTTCAGTCATAGAGGAGTTAGGTCTGACTGTACTACTGGGGTTCTGTTCAGTCATAGAGGAGTTAGGTCTGACTGTACTACTGGGGTTCTGTTCAGTCATAGAGGAGTTAGGTCTGACTGTACTACTGGGGTTCTGTTCAGTCATAGAGGAGGTCTGACTGTACTACTGGGGTTCTGTTCAGTCATAGAGGAGTTAGGTCTGACTGTACTACTCTGGGGTTCTGTTCAGTCATAGAGGAGTTAGGTCTGACTGTACTACTGGGGTTCTGTTCAGTCATAGAGGAGTTAGGTCTGACTGTACTACTGGGGTTCTGTTCAGTCATAGAGGAGTTAGGTCTGACTGTACTCCTGGGGTTCTGTTCAGTCATAGAGGAGTTAGGTCTGACTGTACTACTGGGGTTCTGTTCAGTCATAGAGGAGGTCTGACTGTACTACTGGGGTTCTGTTCAGTCATAGAGGAGGTCTGACTGTACTACTGGGGTTCTGTTCAGTCATAGAGGAGTTAGGTCTGACTGTACTACTGGGGTTCTGTTCAGTCATAGAGGAGGTCTGACTGTACTACTGGGGTTCTGTTCAGTCATAGAGGAGTTAGGTCTGACTGTACTACTGGGGTTCTGTTCAGTCATAGAGGAGTTAGGTCTGACTGTACTACTGGGGTTCTGTTCAGTCATAGAGGAGTTAGGTCTGACTGTACTACTGGGGTTCTGTTCAGTCATAGAGGAGGTCTGACTGTACTACTGGGGTTCTGTTCAGTCATAGAGGAGTTAGGTCTGACTGTACTACTGGGGTTCTGTTCAGTCATAGAGGAGGTCTGACTGTACTACTGGGGTTCTGTTCAGTCATAGAGGAGTTAGGTCTGACTGTACTACTGGGGTTCTGTTCAGTCATAGAGGAGTTAGGTCTGACTGTACTACTGGGGTTCTGTTCAGTCATAGAGGAGTTAGGTCTGACTGTACTACTGGGGTTCTGTTCAGTCATAGAGGAGTTAGGTCTGACTGTACTACTGGGGTTCTGTTCAGTCATAGAGGAGTTAGGTCTGACTGTACTACTGGGGTTCTGTTCAGTCATAGAGGAGTTAGGTCTGACTGTACTACTGGGGTTCTGTTCAGTCATAGAGGAGTTAGGTCTGACTGTACTACTGGGGTTCTGTTCAGTCATAGAGGAGTTAGGTCTGACTGTACTACTGGGGTTCTGTTCAGTCATAGAGGAGTTAGGTCTGACTGTACTACTGGGGTTCTGTTCAGTCATAGAGGAGTTAGGTCTGAGTCATGTACTGTACTACTGGGGTTCTGTTCAGTCATAGAGGAGTTAGGTCTGACTGTACTACTGGGGTTCTGTTCAGTCATAGAGGAGTTAGGTCTGACTGTACTACTGGGGTTCTGTTCAGTCATAGAGGAGTTAGGTCTGACTGTACTACTGGGGTTCTGTTCAGTCATAGAGGAGTTAGGTCTGACTGTACTACTGGGGTTCTGTTCAGTCATAGAGGAGGTCTGACTAGGGGTTCTGTTCAGTCTGTACTACTGGGGTTCTGTTCAGTCATAGAGGAGTTAGGTCTGACTGTACTACTGGGGTTCTGTTCAGTCATAGAGGAGTTAGGTCTGACTGTACTACTGGGGTTCTGTTCAGTCATAGAGGAGTTAGGTCTGACTGTACTACTGGGGTTCTGTTCAGTCATAGAGGAGTTAGGTCTGACTGTACTACTGGGGTTCTGTTCAGTCATAGAGGAGTTAGGTCTGACTGTACTACTGGGGTTCTGTTCAGTCATAGAGGAGTTAGGTCTGACTGTACTACTGGGGTTCTGTTCAGTCATAGAGGAGTTAGGTCTGACTGTACTACTGGGGTTCTGTTCAGTCATAGAGGAGTTAGGGGTCTGACTGTACTACTGGGGTTCTGTTCAGTCATAGAGGAGTCTAGGTCTGAGTCTGTACTGTACTGGGGTTCTGTTCAGTCATAGAGGAGGTCTGACTGTACTACTGGGGTCTGTTCAGTCATGTACTGTACTGGGGTTCTGTTCAGTCATAGAGGAGTTAGGTCTGACTGTACTACTGGGGTTCTGTTCAGTCATAGAGGAGTTAGTCTGACTGTACTACTGGGGTTCTGTTCAGTCATAGAGGAGGTCTGACTGTACTACTGGGGTTCTGTTCAGTCATAGAGGAGGGTCTGACTGTACTACTGGGGTTCTGTTCAGTCATAGAGGAGTACTACTGGGGTTCTGTTCAGTCTGTACTACTACTGGGGTTCTGTTCAGTCATAGAGGGGTTCTGTTCAGTCATAGAGGAGTTAGGTCTGACTGTACTACTGGGGTTCTGTTCAGTCATAGAGGAGTTAGGTCTGACTGTACTACTTCTGTTCAGTCATAGGTTCTGTTCAGTCATAGAGGAGTTAGGTCTGACTGTACTACTGGGGTTCTGTTCAGTCATAGAGGAGGTTAGGTCTGACTGTACTACTGGGGTTCTGTTCAGTCATAGAGGAGTTAGGTCTGACTGTACTACTGGGGTTCTGTTCAGTCATAGAGGAGTTAGGTCTGACTGTACTACTGGGGTTCTGTTCAGTCATAGAGGAGTTAGGTCTGACTGTACTACTGGGGTTCTGTTCAGTCATAGAGGAGTTAGGTCTGACTGTACTACTGGGGTTCTGTTCAGTCATAGAGGAGTTAGGTCTGACTGTACTACTGGGGTTCTGTTCAGTCATAGAGGAGTTAGGTCTGACTGTACTACTGGGGTTCTGTTCAGTCATAGAGGAGTTAGGTCTGACTGTACTACTGGGGTTCTGTTCAGTCATAGAGGAGTTAGGTCTGACTGTACTACTGGGGTTCTGTTCAGTCATAGAGGAGTTAGGTCTGACTGTACTACTGGGGTTCTGTCTGACACTACTGTTCTGTTCAGTCAGAGGAGTTAGGTCTGACTGTACTACTGGGGTTCTGTTCAGTCATAGAGGGTCTGTTAGGGGTTCTGTTCACTGTACTGTACTGGGGTTCTGTTCAGTCATAGAGGAGTTAGGTCTGACTGTACTACTGGGGTTCTGTTCAGTCATAGAGGAGTTAGGTCTGACTGTACTACTGGGGTTCTGTTCAGTCATAGAGGAGGTCTTTCTGTTCAGGTCTGACTCTGTGATACTGGGGTTCTGTTCAGTCATAGAGGAGTTAGGTCTGACTGTACTACTGGGGTTCTGTTCAGTCATAGAGGAGTTAGGTCTGACTGTACTACTGGGGTTCTGTTCAGTCATAGAGGAGTTAGGTCTGACTGTACTACTGGGGTTCTGTTCAGTCATAGAGGAGTTAGGTCTGACTGTACTACTGGGGTTCTGTTCAGTCATAGAGGAGTTAGGTCTGACTGTACTACTGGGGTTCTGTTCAGTCATAGAGGAGTTAGGTCTGACTGTACTACTGGGGTTCTGTTCAGTCATAGAGGAGTTAGGTCTGACTGTACTACTGGGGTTCTGTTCAGTCATAGAGGAGTTAGGTCTGACTGTACTACTGGGGTTCTGTTCAGTCATAGAGGAGTTAGGTCTGACTGTACTACTGGGGTTCTGTTCAGTCATAGAGGAGTTAGGTCTGACTGTACTACTGGGGTTCTGTTCAGTCATAGAGGAGGACTGTACTACTGGGGTTCTGTTCAGTCATAGAGGAGGTACTGACTGTACTACTGGGGTTCTGTTCAGTCATAGAGGAGGGGTTCTGTTCAGTCATAGAGGAGTTAGGTCTGACTGTACTACTGGGGTTCTGTTCAGTCATAGAGGAGTTAGGTCTGACTGTACATACTGGGGTTCTGTTCAGTCATAGAGGAGTTAGGTCTGACTGTACTACTGGGGTTCTGTTCAGTCATAGAGGAGTTAGGGGTCTGTTCAGTCTGTTAGGTCTACTGGGGTTCTGTTCAGTCATAGAGGAGTTAGGTCTGACTGTACTACTGGGGTTCTGTTCAGTCATAGAGGAGGTCTGACTGTACTGGTCTGTTCAGTCTGTGAGGTCTACTGTACTGGGGTTCTGTTCAGTCATAGAGGAGTTAGGTCTGACTGTACTACTGGGGTTCTGTTCAGTCATAGAGGAGTTAGGTCTGACTGTACTACTGGGGTTCTGTTCAGTCATAGAGGAGTTAGGTCTGACTGTACTACTGGGGTTCTGTTCAGTCATAGAGGAGGTCTACTGTACTACTGGGGTCTGTTCAGTCTGTCTGACTGTACTGGGGTTCTGTTCAGTCATAGAGGAGTTAGGTCTGACTGTACTACTGGGGTTGTTCTCATAGAGGAGTTAGGTCTGACTGTACTACTGGGGTTCTGTTCAGTCATAGAGGAGTTAGGTCTGACTGTACTACTGGGGTTCTGTTCAGTCATAGAGGAGTTGTACTACTGGTCTGTTCACTGTACTACTGGGGTTCTGTTCAGTCATAGAGGAGGTCTGACTGTACTACTGGGGTCTGTTCAGTCTGTACTGTACTGGGGTTCTGTTCAGTCATAGAGGAGTCTAGGTCTGACTGTACTACTGGGGTTCTGTTCAGTCATAGAGGAGGTCTGGTCTGGGGCTCTGTGGTACTGGGGTTCTGTTCAGTCATAGAGGAGTTAGGTCTGACTGTACTACTGGGGTTCTGTTCAGTCATAGAGGAGTTAGGTCTGACTGTACTACTGGGGTTCTGTTCAGTCATAGAGGAGTTAGGTCTGACTGTACTACTGGGGTTCTGTTCAGTCATAGAGGAGTTAGGTCTGACTGTACTACTGGGGTTCTGTTCAGTCATAGAGGAGGTCTGACTGTACTACTGGGGTTCTGTTCAGTCATAGAGGAGGTCTGACTGTACTACTGGGGTTCTGTTCAGTCATAGAGGAGGTCTGACTGTACTACTGGGGTTCTGTTCAGTCATAGAGGAGTTAGGTCTGACTGTACTACTGGGGTTCTGTTCAGTCATAGAGGAGGTCTGACTGTACTACTGGGGTTCTGTTCAGTCATAGAGGAGTTAGGTCTGACTGTACTACTGGGGTTCTGTTCAGTCATAGAGGAGTTAGGTCTGACTGTACTACTGGGGTTCTGTTCAGTCATAGAGGAGGTCGGACTGTACTACTGGGGTTCTGTTCAGTCATAGAGGAGTTAGGTCTGACTGTACTACTGGGGTTCTGTTCAGTCATAGAGGAGGTCTGACTCCAATCAGTGTTGTTATAAATACACATGTAAATGCGGCGTTTGGGAGCTTGTTGTCAAAAGGCCAAAGATGGTTGGAGAGAGTGACAGCTCTTCTGTCTCCACACCCAGTAGTTTGAACTTTCCCTCCCATCTATGCTGCTTCCGCTAACAAGGCTCTCATATCAGTCCTTCCCTTAAACACGTCCCCCTTGTTTCAGGGAATGGATATAGCTAATAACGAAGAAGAACCATCATTTTCCTCAAGGAATCAGATGTGCCCTCGTGGCCCTTTGTGGGGTTTGACAGGTTTAATGCGTTTCTAATGACATATGCCGGGGCATCTTGACATGGGGGACAGGAGAGCTACAACTCATCCGGAATTGTGTCCCTTGGGCCTCTGCTGAAATTCATTGATTTCTTCTTTTCACATCTCAACACTGTTGTACAGCTGACACACTTTATCAACCTCACAATTGGAGAAAGCGTTAACCTCTTGCTCCTACCCGACACGCAGGCGTCCCATCTAGACATCTGGAAATGCAAATGCACTATGCTAAATGCTAATAGCACTCGTTAAAACTCAAACGTTCATTAAAATACACATGCATGGTACTGAATTAAAGCTACACTCGTTGTGAATCCAGCCAACAAGTCAGATTTTTAAAATGCTTTTCGGCAAAAGCATGAGAAGCTATTATCTGATAGCATGTAACACCCCAAAAGACCCGCAGGGGACGTAAACAAAATAATTAGCATAGTCGGCGCTACACAAAACGCACAAATAAAATATAAAACATTCATTACCTTTGACCATCTTCTTTGTTGGCACTCCTAGATGTCCCATAAACATCTCTTTTTTTCGATTAAATCGGTCCATATATAGCCTAGATATCGATCTATGAAGACTGTGTGATCAAGGAAAAAAATAGCGTTTTATAACATAACGTCATTTTTTTTTAATTAAAAAAGTCAACGATAAACTTTCACAAAACACTTCGAAATACTTTTGTAATGCAACTTTAGGTATTAGTAAACGTTAATAAGCGATCAAATTGATCACGAGGCGATGTATATTCTATAGCTGTACGTCTGGAAATAATGTCCGGGTAAATCTCAACCAAAATATCCGGTCGGAGACCGGAAGAAAGGCGCTACCTTGTGTCCGTTTGACCAAGAAACAAATCGTAGGCAAATGACAAGACTGTTGACATCGTGTGGAAGCTGTAGGTATTGCAACCTCGGACCCATTTAATGTGGATCACATTCAACAATGGGTTCTAGTGGCGCATGGATATATTTTCCCATTTTCAGTGATCAGATTTTCCTGCGCTTTTCGATGAAACGCACATTCTGTTATAGTCACAGCCGTGATTTAACCAGTTTTATAAACGTCTGAGTGTTTTCTATCCACACATACTAATCATATGCATATACTATATTCCTGGCATGAGTAGCAGGGCGCTGAAATGTTGCGCGATTTTTAACAGAATGTTTGAAAAAGTAGGGGGTAGGAGTAACAGGTTAAAGGCTTTCTCCTTTGGGAAACACCTCGCCTGTTTGTCCATGGTCTTTACTCACATCTAGTGATGCACTTGAGAAAATTGCAATTAGTAGGAAAACCATTTAAAATAATTGAATGTTTCATTTGATTTAGCTGTTATTGATAAATGAGCCAAATGTTAGCGTGCCATCTTCCCTACTCCTCTCCCTGACTTACCACGAGCCATATCACCCCCTCACCCTCACCTCCATGTTGTTATGCTGCCTGCTATCTTTCATCTGGATCGGCCCTGTGTGGAAAAAGCCTGGAGCCAGAGGGGGAAATACTGCTGCCATTGTTTTAGCTCCAGACGGGGGCCCAGAGCAGGATGGATCCCAGCCTCCCAGAGGAGCACTCTCCTGGGCCGCCTCACTCCCGACCTGGCCTCCATCGCCAGGGGAGCTCCAGGGATGGCTTTACCAGCTGACAGAGTGAGGAGCTGGGGCTGGTGCTCCCGGTCTGAGAGCCTCCTCTGGGTCCTCTCCTGATGAGTGATAGGGATTATGCCATCACCCTGCAGCCTCTACTGGCACCCTAGGGCCCCCCTGCTGAGAACTAGCTAGGGCAGCGTCATCAGATCTGTGACCTGGATGTCTCACATCCAGACAGGCATCACATCATTGTGCCGAAAGGCTAAGGCCTTGATAATAATGTGATGACCATGCATTTTATTGTAAAACTTAGCTACTATGAATAAGAGACGTACGTGTCAAATTGCAGGAGAAGCCATTTTAACCCCTGTAAACACACAGCACACACTAGTCTCTGTCATAGCAACTACCCAACATACCAACCAAAGGAGCTACACTTCTAGGCGGTTCATTTGGGGCGATAGTAGTGTTGACTTTCAGCTTGGAGGTTGGATTTTTTTCTTCAATAAAAGTGGCAGTAATTTTTAACGGTGGCTGCATTTTTCGATTGGTAAGTGATACCTCTTTTTAAGTGCTACAGTTGTATCACCACAGTAATGGTAGCCCACTCTATTTGGTAAACTGAGACAAAGGCAGCAGGAAGAAAAGAGACCATAAAGACATCAATCCCACTCTCCTCCTCCTCCTCCCCACCAGCGTCCCTATACACACTCACACAGTGAGCCTTAATCCTGGCTCTCAGCAGTGGAAGCGATAGCCTTGTGTAACATTAAAAACAGGCCCCTGATCTGATGCAACTGGCAGAGTCATTCACACTGTGCATTCCGGGGTGGGATCCTAGCAACGAAACGCTATTAAGACTCTGTTTAACCTTCCTGCCTGTGTTGTCAGCTAATCTGCAGGGCACAGAGTACCTGGCCTGTCTTTTCCCCCTTACTCCTCCCTGTCTATCAGCCTAGGAATTTATCACGCAGTCTTTAATCTGGTTAGCTTCACAAATCAATATCTCGGTTTCCATTGAATTGGCAACAGATTTAATGCACATTTTCTAAAATCCGCATGAAGACATATATCCACATTTTCTAAAATCCGCATGAAGAAATATATCCACATTTTCCCACCAGTGGTGCGTTTCCTCCAAACGGGCTTGATGCAAATAAAACATCTGTGTGTGATGACGTAGTGCACACCCTGAAAAATGTTTTGATTAAGTTTTCATGTACCGAATAACAATCTCATTGTATTTCCATCACATTTTCATCTCTAACGATAGTTTTGTCACAAATACTGTTGCTTTAAATAGCAAATGTGCCCACTCTGGCCAAATGTGCCCACTCTGGCCAAATGTGCCCACTCTGGCCAAAGGTGCCCACTCTGGCCAAAGGTGCCCACTCTGGCCAAAGGTGCCCACTCTGGCCAAAGGTGCCCACTCTGGCCAAAGGTGCCCACTCTGGCCTTAGCACGTGTTCTCCAGACAACAGCAGATACAGTGCAGGTAGGCTGGTCTATACAATGACATTATTATGGATAAGAGTGATAATATTTGTATTTGTCAAACAGCTGTCAAGCATCGATCATAATTTCACCAGAATAAGAACCTCTATTTATTGTAAAGGAGCATCAAGCTCATCACTGTCCACTTTCACCACCCTGTGAAGATCAACTTATTTCATCTGTAGCCTAATAAACTGCATGCTGTCCAGAGTTGTAGTGGGAGGACCACACGACATAGTTGACTTTGATATGTAGTTGCACATAAAGGCGTTTCTACTGCCGTTTCTCGAGTAAAAGATCCCACCATGTCAAAAAAAGGTTTTATCTGTTAAGAAACATTTATAAAATTGTAATGAAATGTCCTGTTTCCATCACAGCTGTCATGATTTATTTGTATTTTTATACAGTATGACTTCACTCACATAAGAACTGTGGATGGAAACATGGTACTCTTGATCTTCTCTTCATGACTCCTGCTTCTCTGCTCTTTTGAAAGCTATTAGAAGAGACTGTGTGCCAATGTATATGCTGTCATTGGCTGGTGTGGCGTGGGCACAGTGGGTAGTGGGCAGGGGCATGTCTCCCAGTCTCCTCCTAGCCTCCCCAGGGCCACAGCCCTGCTGTTATCTCAGCTGTTAATCCCCCTACAGTCCCCTAATCACAAATTAATGGTCTGGCTGATAGGGTGAGCCCCACCAAGCTCTGCCTTGCGCTGCCTGCCTTATCTCAAAGCCATTGCCCGTATCACACTACAGCTCTGCTGGAGGTCTGGAGGGACAGGCTCAGATTCTATACCAACATGGCCAACTCTCCAACTTCACTTTTTATGGGCTGATTGACCTTGTTTAAAGGGTAATGACACACACCTCACCGGGTCA